>NW_015386908.1:269156-292038 GCF_001527695.2 Protobothrops mucrosquamatus | reverse complement strand
CATTACTGAGGGTAGAATTATAAAATGTGTGCTGCTGCTTCTTCATTATAACTAATGGCATTAGCTATCTCCAGAAATACCTGCAGAGAGCTTGGATTGGAAAAAGGTAGAATGCTATCATTCCTGCATACTAAGAGAAAAAAAAATGAGGAGAAAAATCTGCTTCTAACAGAAGATTTTATTCTTTCACTCTTGAAAATCATTTGCATTTTAAATACAACAAAATGAATTTAGAAAAGAACTGTTGCCCTTTGGCTGAGCAAAGAAATATGCTGATTTTAGACTTTTGCAGAAGGTTACTTTTCACATTTAAATAGTGGGGTCTGAAAAGTTGCTGAATGTTCTTTTTCAGGACATGCACCTACGCCAAATCTGCATTTGATCCAATTGTATCTTTTCTCCTGTCAACTATAGGCAGGGAAAATGAATACTAATTTTAATATAATAAAATGCAACACTTCTTCATCACTGGTCTATTTAGTTAAAACACAAGGAAATTATATGGAATTTCTACATTTTTTTTGTTATTTGCTAATAGGCAGCATTGATGCCCAACTATATTGTGCAAAGAACATCAATGTTGCCCTTACAATGCCCCCCTCCCCAAGATATATGGGAGAAAGAAAAAGAGAAAAGAGGACAATTTTTCACTTTTATTGGGGAAAAAGAGAAGCACGTTTTCTTTTATAGGTGCAAGCTTTTGATTTGGTATTTCATTTCATGGTTTGAGAATTGCCTCTCAATAGTTACCCAATTTGTCATTTCCAAAATCCTTAACATTCTGTAAAATTTCATGCTTCCTTGTCTGTCTTGAGTATTCAGCAGATAGCCTGCTTGTTGAGTTCCAAGATTCACACCACACCACACACATGTGTGCGCGTGCGCACACACACACACACACACACACACACACACACACACACACACACACACACACGGAAAATCAGACAGTTGTTTCCACCAGAGTAATTGATTGAAAATCAAGGCTGCAGCCAGCTGTCTTTAACCAAGCAAAGCGCTCCCTTGCTCTGCTTTCTGCTCTACTCTGTGAGTAGAGTCCGAGTGCTTAGAAGCTGTATATCATCATCTGACTTATCCAGATGTTCTGATGGTACCTGTGTTTGACCAGCCTAGGTGATTCCTGGCTTGGTATCTCCTGAGGTTGACATTCCACTGATTCAGATGGAGCAGCTTCTTCAGAATCTGATTCCTGGACCTAACACTGTTATTTTAAAAGTTTTACTATGTTATGGCGGAGAAGAGACATCTAAAACTCAGTTGAAATGTACTCAGTCAGCCGTTGGTAGACTCTTGAAATACGGTGGTGACAGGTTTTTCCTTAAGAAAAGCTCAGATCCACCTCAAGAAGTCAGCAAAAGTGCTCCATCCATTTAGCATAACTTTCCTCTCCATTCAATCAATCCTATTCTCTCCTTCCCACAGAGGCCATTCCATATAAAAATATTGTTTCAGCTCTAACAAAAAAAAACAAACAGTATAGCTCAGGGGGCCAAATGATACATTACTAGACTCGAGCACAGAAGACAATTTTCTGCAACCTGATCCTCAAGGTGTCAAGTTAAGTGGGAATTAATGGAAGTTGTAATTCCAGAGTATGTAGAGGGTAGCAAATTGGGGCAGAATGGCCTGGAGGACCATCTAGACAGTTAAGCACTTTAGAAATGACCTGTCCTTCTGTCTTTTTGGAAGGCACAAGGGGGGCATCAGTGTCAGAGAATACACCTCAATTAAAGTACTATTTTGTGCAAGAGATGCAGGCAGGCAGGAAGTTGAGATGGAAACGAGATTGTTTGAAGAAGGGCTACAATCTTCTACTTTTTACAATTTAATGCTCTTTAGAGGGGAATTGTCGAGTAGTGGCTCCCATCATCTTCAGAACCAATGATCATCGGACATGATTTGATTTTGCTTGAGTTTCCTGGAGAGGAGAAGTTAAATTTAAATATGCACTTTGCTCAGCCTGGCTAATGAGAAGAAGCAAACTCTGGAGTCCCTGTGCTTTCTCTGTATTTGTGCCTCTGACGAAGGAAAATGTGCGCACATGTACTCAGAGATACACCCCCAACCCCAAGATTTTTAGAAAATAAAATGCAGCGAGACAGACCTCTAATATTGATGGTTAAATTGTAGCCAAAGCCCTGATTCATTTATACTGTTACTTAGCTGGTAAGCTAAGGTAAAGCCAGCTTGACAGACAAAACTGAACCTTTTTAATTATTCCGACATGCCCAGTGGTACCTTGTTATTCGCAATCTCTGCTATGGAGGACACAGCCTGGCCAAACTAATGATGCATCTAATCCAGTATCCTCCTCCCGTCTGTGACAGTGGCTAAGGCTGCCTATTCCAGACAAATCCTACAACCCCCCACAATTCATCTAATTATGTAGTACTATACAATGGGGATTTTTTTTTCAGTGCCTCAGCTGGCAATCAGCTTATGCCCTGAAGCATCTGGATTGAAAGGAGAAAAGATAAGATAAAATAAGTTGCATTTCCGACTCTCCACCCCTTGCTTTTAACTATTGCTTTGGCTTTGCTTTTGTTATTTGCTAATGGCTCTCTCTGCTAGCTCTTCTTTTTCTTTCTTTTTCTTTTTCTTAAAAAAACTAATAAAAAAATATAGCCTGGAGTACTGGACTATATTCTGGATAGTCCTCACCACTATATGCTCTTGAGTAAATGGGTGGCCCTGTGACTAGCTGCAGCAACAGGCTTCGTGCTCAAGAAATCAAAAAAATGCATGAAATGCAATGTTAGGATTATGATTCCCTGACTTTAGTGAGAGTATCATTTATGAACTTGCACCTCAAAGACAGAAGACAATGTACAGAATAAATAAAAAGTAATAATGCAAAGTAACAGCTGTTATTCTAGTTGGTTGCCTAGCCAGCCAGATGTTCAGACTGGATTTGGCATTTTTATCCACTTATTGACTCCTTCCCAAGGAGCTAGGATAGGCAGCTGTCATTGTTTGATGGTGTTAAACATATTGTTGCAGAAGTGGTGGGATTCAAATACCTGAACAACCGGTTCTCTTATTGAATGCAGGCCTGGTCCCCCGAGGCCTAGAACGGATTTCTGGAAGTGGCATTCATGCACTTGTGGCGGGCTGTTCTAGGCCTGGGGGGGGCCTCCTCCAGGCCTCCGAGGCCTAGAACGGACTTCCAGAAGTGGCATCCACGCACTTCCGGTGGGCGTAGACTGGACTTCCGGAAGTGAACTGGTGCGAACTGGCTGAATCCCACCACTGTGTTGCAGGATGAAAACTATTTCAAGTAAAACTGCCTTTTGCAATCGACTGGTGGGTGATTTTTCCCCAATAATTATGGTTCATTGCACAGACAGTCAGATGTTCAGACTGGATTTGGCATTTTTATCCACCTATTGACTCTTTCCCAAGGACATGGAATAGGCAGATGATGTTATTTGGCCTATTAAAGGTACCATCACAGGACATAAGCTGTTCCAAGGAAAGCAACCTTTTGTAATTGTTAATGCACTGCTGATTGTATTTTGCAAGTGTGCTTCGTGTCATAGTGAATATAAAATTGGTCTACTGTAAGCGGGAGAAATGGCGTTACAAGCTGCAAAACTGTGATTAATATCGTAAAAACGTAAAGCAAGAACTGGAAAGTTCCAGTATGTCTCTTTGAATGCCCGTGAACCCGCCAGATTTTCAGGAAATCAGTTGGTAATTGCTGGACATCTAGATTTCATTGGAAGACAAATAAATTTACTACAAATATACTTAGAAAAAAAAACTGGTACAAGATGTTTTGCTGCTGATGTATTACCTCAGTGTTGATTGTCAAAATGGATTATTTGTATTCCAAAAATGATTGGAAATGCAACAATCAGGTTGGACCACTCTTTTATTTTGAAGGGCAATGTTCTAAAATTCAATAATTCTGGAAGGTGATTTATTACAGAAGGAAACAAGTGTTAATGGTTGAATTCTTTTCCCTGCCAGCTGTTTTCCTGCTAAACATCACCAAACTTTTTAACCCTATGCAATACATAGAGTTGGCTTCAGAGATGATAACAACTCCAAGATACTTTATGCCTCTTACTGGAAATTATACATAATTCCTTCTCTAGAAGAATGACAGACTTGGCTGCAGCAATATGCGCCTATGTGAAAAATAACTTTATATTTTAACAAAATACCAGATCTAATGCAGAATTTAATTGGAAAACCATTTACGGATTATAAATTGGCATAAGAACTTGCAGAGTATCCAATATTTCAGTTTTTCTGAATATGAGATTTTAAAATATTAGATTCTGCATGCTAAGTTAGGGAGAAACTCTTGTCATGTGTTAAATTTGAATAATGATTATTATTATACTGGCTGTCTTTTTAATTTAATGAATGTTGACCTGATTCTAATAATAGTTTTGAAGTGCCAAATTGATATAAGATTATTTTATATGTGGTATTAATCTAATGCTTCTTTGAATTTTTTTTGTTCACTTGTATATTGTTTGTAAATCTCTCTGCTCTTTCGCTCTTTTCTTTTTTTGCACTTTTTCTTGGTTGTGCTTTCACATATCTATATTAAAATAAAATATGTCTGTTTGTGTATGAAACAGAAAGAGCGAGCACAACTAATGTGCTCTAGAGTCTAGACCAGTGGTGGTGAACCTATGGCACATGTGCCAGAGGCGGCACTAAGAGCCCTCTCTGTGGGACTCACGCCATGCCCCAGAGATGGCAACTGTCCCTCTTCAACCAGCTGCCTGCTAACTCGCCAAGGTCCCATGTGGCCGGATGCATCCTGGCATGGCTGGTTTCCCTCCCCCCCGTCCCATCCCTCCTGGCCTCGCATGCTCTCCTTTTCCCGGGCACGACCCACTGCATTGCCTCCTCAGCTGTTGGCCAGCCATCCAACACAGAAGTGGCTTCTTGGAACTGCTGGTGGCGGGCTGCAGCTCGCTGGCCTCTGTATGCGGGGGGCGATGGTGTCAGGCAGCAGCTGCCCCAGCCCCTGCCTTGCCCTATGGCAATGGCACCTCACCCTGCCTCACCTCACCCCTCAGGACAAGCCTCCTGCCTACCGCCCCACCTGCCAGAGACCCCCTGGATCTCCCCCAACCCTGCCCACCCCCCACAAGCAACATTGAGGTGACCACACCCACCTTGGCCACATCCACCCAATCTGCCATGACCACCACAATCACGCCCACCCAGTGGGCCACGCCCACCTGGCACCCGGCAATAAATAAGTGGGGTTTAGGTTGCAGTTTGGGCACCCAGTCTCTAAAAGGTTCGCCATCACTGGTCTAGACAGACTTGCAAGATGCTCCTGAGCTGCCAGAAGTGGTTTTTTACAGTTGCTCGCAGAAGATGCCAGTTATTGCTATGAATTACAAAAAAGTTCTATAGAAATATTAGACCACACAACCCAGAAAGAGGGCTACAGATCAAGGTTTAAAATCCCATGTAGATAGTTTGTACAAGCAACTAAAGACAATTAGCACCATTCCAAAAACAGCCTAACACAGAATCCAGGTTAGACTTCTCACCCAAGAGCTGAGGAAGCTTCTTGGATGAGAAGCGAAATGTCTTCAGAGAAAAACAAGAAAGTCTAGTTGTCTGGTGAAAAAGCACCTTTGGGACAACCATGACCTGGATGACTGAGAATCTCCACATAGACAATCCAGGTTAAACATTTTTACCTCTTTCTGCATAAGTAAAAGAGTTTCCCTCTGCTCCAATTTACCTGGAATTCTTCTGAGTTTCCTGGAGATTGCAGCCACTTATCAGAGGGGGAGATAGAACAGCCTTGTTTCATTTGGACTCCATCCAGCAAATTGTGTCTCTTTAGCAGGTGAGGGTAGAAACCTGGGTATGTGTCCATGTTTATGAGATGGAAACATCTCCCATACTTGAAGATGTAAGATTATTGTGTCCGAAGTAAAGGAAACTGTATTCCTTGTCTGAGCTTGGGCTACGAGGTGCAGTAAACTTTGTATTCTCTGCTGCATATGATATTTAAAACTATAGTACAGAATTCAAACAATGGTTTATGCATGTTTTGAATCTATGTGTTCATTGGAATGTCATATGTTAGCCTGCATTTCTACCTTTGTTTTAGTTTAACAAACAAGAAGCTGATGGGAAACCTTATTTTCTTGTTTGGAGTTCCATCCATTCAAATCCCCCGAATTTTACAAAGAAGTTTGCAAGCTGCCTGCATAGGAGTCATTACTAACCTTTTAGAATCCTCTCCACTGCTGGTTCAAGACTATTCCATACATTTATTGATGAAATTAAGATGACATTTCAAGTTTGAGGCTCAGGGATTTGCTCTCTTTCAACCTGGAATGGACCATAGGCTCTAGCAAATGCTACTCTCTTAGGAAAACCACATTTAAGTCCTTAAAATATAAGAAAATGTTAATCATTTAATCTTTCTGCTTCTCTTTCCCAACCAGACTTCAATAGAAGTTGCTCTTTGATGTAAAATATATTCCTTCTTATTAAATGCCCCCTCTGGTCATTGTTCAAGACAGTGCTATTGATGACATTTTAATTCTGTACCATATTTGAATATATAGTAGGAATTATTATTTTTTTTGTACATATTTAAAAGGCATAGTGAGAGAGGAGAAATCGACATCGGTAACTCTTCTGCACAGAAAGTCTTGCAGGTAAAGTTAAAATATGAAGAAAAAATGTTGCTAAGAAAACATAGTTTTCCGCTGTTTAAAGGTCACCTTTCCTTGCTATGATTGGAGTGCAGTATGTACAAACTCATAATATTCATTTCATGGGCTGTTCTGGCAGTTCAGAATCAGCTTGCTTTACATTAAACTGGTTCAGAATTAAAATTTTAATTCTGATTTCAAATTTCGGGTATTTTTTTTTTCTTCACTAAAAGTCAAAGAAATCACCCAATGTCTATTCCACCCCTACAGCCCCAGTTAATTGCATTTGGTAATATTTCAAAGATTAATAATGACCCCTCTACAAAGATAAATTGGAGTGACTTTCAGACAGGTTAGTTAAGGAGCATTTCACTTTTTTTTAAAAAAAAAATGAAAATTGTTGATAGCTTCATGTTTTGACATAACTGGACCCTAAAGTTGCATTTCAGTAAGCGGAAACACTACATATGTCTTTCCAGGAGAAGTATGTTTATACTGTTGCTTAGCAAGCAATTGTCATATCAGTGGTGCACAGCATCGACATGACTCTTCCTTTTAAAAATCTGCCAATTTTTTTTTAAACTAGTGATCTTTTGTGGAAAGAAGATCCCTTTTCTCTTCTTTTGTGGCTTTGGCAATTTTCCATGAAGACAACGAACTTCCCAATGGTATATAATGTACATACCTAGATACCCATCACTTTATTCCCTTTGCAGGTGAGTACAAATAGTCCTCAATTTACAACAATTTGTTTAGTGACTGTTTGAAGTTACAACGGCACTGAAAAAAGTGACTTATGACCTGATTTCATACTTACAACCATTGTAGC
This sequence comes from Protobothrops mucrosquamatus, assembly GCF_001527695.2. Classification (NCBI taxonomy): domain Eukaryota; kingdom Metazoa; phylum Chordata; class Lepidosauria; order Squamata; family Viperidae; genus Protobothrops; species Protobothrops mucrosquamatus. The sequence continues at coordinate 284,535 of NW_015386908.1, read as the reverse complement.
ATCTCAGGGTCATCTTATTAAAATTGGAACGCTTGGCTGCTGGCATGCATCTTTGACAGTTTCACTGTCTCTGTGATCTCCATTTGTAACCTTCCTAGCCAGCTTCGGTCAAGCAAAGTCAATGGGGGAAAGCCCGATTAACCACACGATTCACTTAACAACTGCAATGATTCACTTAACAATGGTAGCAGAAAAGGGCGTAAAATCGGGTAAATGTCACTTAACCTTGCTTAGCAGCAGAAATTTGGGGTCATAAGTCCAAGACTACCTTTACCATACAGAGCATCAAAAAGGAGTGAAAAATAGTCAGCAGAAGAAATAAGACATAAGCGGAGAGAAAAAGAAATCATACTAAATCTGCTTTATATTAATGCCTTTTGCTATATAGGTAGTCCTTGACTTACGACAGTTCGTTTGGTGACAGTTCAAAGTTACAATGGCATTAAAAAAGTGACTTATGACCATTTTTTCACACTGTTGCAGTATCCCCACGATCACGTGATCAACATTCAGACGCTTGGCAACTGACCCATATTTATGACGGTCGCAATGTACCGTGGTTGTGTGATCACCTTTAGTGACCTTCTGACAAGCAAAGTCAATGGGGAAGCCAGATTCACTTAACAACCATATTACTGACTTAACATCTGCAGTGACTCACTTAACAACTGCGGCAAGCAAGGTTGCAAAATGGGACAAAACTCACTTAACAAATGTCTCATTTAGCAACAGAAATTTTGGGCTCAACTGGACTTACTGTTCAATGCCTCACAAACTATTCTGACTTCAATCATTCTGACTTCGCCCACGTCCATCCCCTGCTTCATACATAACCTTTTGTTCTTTAAACTTTACCACTCTCATATCCCGGGGAGGGCTCAGACAGTTAGAACAATTAACCAGTGGAACAATCTGCCTCCAGAAGTGGTGAATGCTCCAACACTGAAAGTTTTTAAGAAGAGACTGGACAGCCATTTGTCTGAAATGTTATAGGGTTTCCTGCCTGAGCAGGGGTTTGGACTCGATGACCTCCAAGGTCCCTTCCAACTTTATTATTATTATTATTATTATTATTATTATTATTATTATTATTATTATTATTATTATTATTATTATTATTATTATTATCATCATCATCATCATCATCATCATCATCATCATCATCATCATCATCATTATTATTATTATTATTATTATTATTATTATATCCAACCAAAACTTTTGCAATTTTTGTTTCCCTTTCTTTGATCCATTCACTCTTCCATCCTATATATGTTTGAAGTTGGATTCCTATGCAGGCTCTCTGCAGGTGTTTTTCATGCTTTTATATTTTTTATATTCAATCCACCTGAATTCATTGTGTATATTTAGATATTGGTTCAAAAATGCAAAACTAGTTCAGATGGAAATGCAGACGAGACCAATTCTCCACATTTGCATTGATGGGGCTCTGAAAAATATTTGTTTCAATGTTCTTTTCTTGTGGATTGTGATCCAAGAGCCCTGGATAAAATGTCTGTGATTAGATTAAAAATTGCCCCATCACATCCACTCTACCACTATATTGCCAGTGATGTTTTTTCAGCACTCATCATCTAGATGATATTAAAGCTGCTAGCAAAGTCTCTCCTATCTCAAAAGTGGAAGAGAGAGAGAGAGAGAGAGAGAGAGAGAGAGAGAGAGAGAGAGAGAGAGAGAGAGAGAGAGAGAGAGAGAGAGAGAGAGAGAGAGATATTACTTATTCTCTTTGTATTCCTTCTTGGCTTCAAACAAGCTAACAGCACCCCTACCTGATTACATAACTGTGGATTAAATAATACTTTTGACAGAGGCGCGAGACCATGTTCTAAAAGGGTAGCTTTTAATGCACACATGAGCCAAGTCAGCTTTTATGTGAGAACTTCTTTAAAAAAAAAACCAGTGAAATGCAACAAATAATGGACATTAAGAATGATAAAATGAGAATAAAACAAAACTGAACAATATGAAAATAGACTTATTAAATTCAGAATAATGGTTCCCTTCACTGAGAATGCTGCTTTCTTTTTTGCCCAATAATCAGTGTTACGGAGGAGATATACCATTGCACAAAGTAATAATGGAACATTCTTTGATGGTCCCATTTTCAATTTTTGGCAATTTAAGGGCAAATTCACTCAGGAACATGCGTCACTCCAAGATCTCAATAACTAGTGTGAGTGCTTGTCTGAATGAGGCTCTCTTTACCAACGTGATAAACCCTAAACCTGATTTAAGAGAACCACAGTTGTTATATTTCCTTGACACTGATGTCAGTTAAATGAAGGTGATATTTTCCTGCATGTGGTCTCCTGACCCTTAGACAGGTAAGAGCTAAAAAACAATAAAATGTAAATATTGAAGTAAAGCAAATCTAAAGGAAAAGCTATCCAGCAATACAAACATTAGTTTTAACCATTTTTTAAAAAAAAAAAACCTGCCAGTACCAGTAGTATTCAATAATGATTAAAATCAAACATAAACCTTATCATTTTCAATCTGAGATATATAGTATAACAAGTATTATATCCTTAACTGTGTTTAAAGTGACATTTGTCAGTCTCCTGTGGTAAAAATATTATTTAGAAACTGGACATCTTGGAAAGACTAGGTAAAAAGTAGAATTCTCTCAAATATTTATATCAAGAAGAAGGACATAATGCACTGAAGTTTTGTTCCACTGAGGAAAAAGCTAAAACTGTTCTAAACTGAATACAGTACGTCTGTTGATCCGCTTTTGTTTCTGAATAGATGTGGATAATCCGTAACCAGAAATGAATGAAGGAATGTGACATCACGATATAGTAGCCCACTATTGCTCAGTCTCTGTGATATTTTAATTTCATTTCAATTCCAATTTAATATTTATTTATTATTTTGATTCCAAGGCTTCCTGATTTCTCATGTCTCTGTGTGGCTTACAAATAAGAAATTAAAAGAACACCAAAATGTGTTCTTAAAGTAACTAACCATGGAGACTTAACAGCAAAAAAGACAAATGATTATCCTAACCCAAGACCTGAGACGCCTAATTAAGTTTTCAGAAGGCTGCCACAAGACAAGAAAGGTGAAAGTATAAATCTCTACCAACTCCATCATAGCCAGTCCCTAGCTTTTCTTTTCCTTTTTTGTCCTTTTCCCTTAATCTGTTTGGCTTATGTAATCTTTTTCTTTCCTTTCCTTAATTTTTTTGTCATTTTTTTCATTAAACAAACATAACATCATTTAATTATGCTTTTTTGAGTGTATTTAGGTATTTTGTCAAGGGGGTAATTTTTATTGAACAATTATATATATATATATATATATATATATATATATATATATATATATATATATATATATATATATATATATATATATATATATATATATATATATATATATAATTTTTCAATATATATATATATAGTTATGATTAGTCCTTAGATGTTTAGCTTTGTTCTTTATCTAATTGTTCTTTTCAAATGTTAATGAAGGTTTTTTACAATGTCGTAATTATGCATTTGCTTGGAGTGTAGAGCTGGGCTTTGTTTTTAAAATAAAAGGACTGATTTCTAATAAATCAAGCAATTTGGAATTGGCCTTTTAAATATAAAATTTCTACTCCATATCGCAGAAAGTTAAAAGCAGTGACTTTGAGTCCAGCTCCCTAATAGCAAATGGATGGAGTACAAATATGGATAGCACAGTCCACGTATCCTGTGTGGACGAATCATTTGGGGATATCAATAGAAGAAAATAAAGCAATGATAGAATACAGTATATACTCCTTGTGATTTATTACATGCCAAGGAGGGAAAAAAATCCAGAAGATCTGGCAGGTAGATGTTATCTTAGGAAACTGTGAGGAAATGTTGGAAGTAAAACAGATTTGACTTTGCAAATATATCTGATATTATATCTGTTTGTCCTGTGTGGGAAAGACACCCTAGATCAGGGGCATTCGACCTTAGCAACTTTAAGACCTATGGACTTCAGTTAAAAGAATTTTGGATGTTGGAGTCTTAAAGTTGCCACTCCTGCCGTAGGCGAACTATTGTAGATGAAAGCAATTAATATTTTTCTTTTTGTCCTCCTCACACTCATCTGCAAAACACAAAACAAGAAATCAGTTGTGATAGGCTATTGAATATTATATGTCCAGATACCCACAATAAGTATAAAACTCACTCAGCAATTTTTCTGTTAGAAAGGCATTATGAGATTTATCATATCGGCAGATCTCCTCAACATATTCATGGTTACCTGGGGGTTTCATTTTGATGTCCTATCTCAATTAAGTCTAGTGCCATTTGTTTTGAGGTTGTTGTTTTTTTCTTCTTCTTCTTAGTATTGTTTTATATTGCTTTGCATCGAAGGGCAATCTGGTGTTTATTCATCTGCCATTTTGTGATTCTCAGCATTTATCACATTGCGTTGGCCAGGTATTTCATTCACGACCTAGAGTAACAATCTGCTTAGTAGGAACAGGGGACGTTTAAAGTTCCTTGGTTTCATATAGGCCACAGTCTCTTATGAGCAGAACAATCAAAAGTCATTTGCCTGGAGGACTTGCCGTTTGTCCGACTTGGCGGTTCATTTGCAGTCATGGCCGACTTGGGCCAAGACGAAGGGCNAGGGAGGATTTTAAATCGGGTTCATTTTTTAGAAAATTTTAAACAGCACAACTCTAAAATATTTGGTTTTAATTGGTTTTATTTGGTGGGGCTTGTAAATGTTTCTATGTTTCTGTTTTTAAATATGTTGTGAGCCGCCCTGAGTCCCGTTGGGAGAAGGGCGGGATATAAATCAAAATAAAGTAAAGTAAAGTAAAAGTCAAAGAAATCACCCAATGTCTATTCCACCCCTACAGCCTCAGTTAATTGCATTTGGTAATATTTCAAAGATTAATAATGACCCCTCTACAAAGATAAATTGGAGTGACTTTCAGACAGGTTAGTTAAGGAGCATTTCACTTTTTTTTTTTAAAAAAAATGAAAATATTTGATAGCTTCATGTTTTGACATAACTGGACCCTAAAGTTGCATTTCAGTAAGCTGAAACACTACATATGTCTTTCCAGGAGAAGTATGTTTATACTGTTGCTTAGCAAGCAATTGTCATATCAATGGTGCACAGCATCGATATGACACTTCCTTTTAAAAATCTGCCATTTTTAAAAAAAACTAGTGATCTTTGGTGGAAAGAAGATCCCTTTTCTCTTCTTTTGTGGCTTTGGCAATTTTCCATGAAGACAACGAACTTCCCAATGGTATATAATGTACATACCTAGATACCCATCACTTTATTCCCTTTGCAGGTGAGTACAAATAGTCCTCAATTTACAACAATTTGTTTAGTGACTGTTTGAAGTTACAACAGCACTGAAAAAAACGACTTATGACCTGATTTCATACTTACAACCATTGTAGCATCTCAAGGTCATCTTATTAAAATTGGAACGCTTGGCTGCTGGCATGCATCTTTGACAGTTTCACTGTCTCTGTGATCTCCATTTGTAACCTTCCTAGCCAGCTTCTGTCAAGCAAAGTCAATGGGGGAAAGCCCGATTAACCACACGATTCACTTAACAACTGCAATGATTCACTTAACAATGGTAGCAGAAAAGGGCTTAAAATCGGCTAAATGTCACTTAACAACTGCCTTGCTTAGCAGCAGAAATTTGGGGACATAAGTCCAAGACTACCTTTACCATACAGAGCATCAAAAAGGAGTGAGAAATAGTCAGCAGAAGAAATAAGACATAAGCGGAGAGAAAAAGAAATCATACTAAATCTGCTTTACATTAATGCCTTTTGCTATATAGGTAGTCCTTGACTTACGACAGTTCGTTTGGTGACAGTTCAAAGTTACAATGGCATTAAAAAAGTGACTTATGACCATTTTTTCACACTTATGACTGTTGCAGTATTCCCACGATCACGTGATCAACATTCAGACGCTTGGCAACTGACCTATATTTATGATGGTCACAATGTACCACGGTTGTGTGATCACCTTTGGTGACCACCTGACAAGCAAAGTCAATGGGGAAGCCAGATTCACTTAACAACCGTGTTACTGACTTAACATCTGCAGTGACTCACTTAACAACTGCGGCAAGCAAGGTTGCAAAATGTGGCAAAACTCACTTAACAAATGTGTCATTTAGCAACAGAAATTTTGGGCTCAACTGGACTTACTGTTCAATGCCTCACAAACTATTCTGACTTCACTCATTCTGACTGCGCCCACGTCCATCCCCTGCTTCATACATAACCTTTTGTTCTTTAAACTTTACCACTCTCATATCCTGGGGAGGGCTCAGACAGTTAGAACAATTAACCAGTGGAACAATCTGCCTCCAGAAGCGGTGAATGCTCCAATACTGGAAGTTTTTAAGAAGAGACTGGACAGCCATTTGTCTGAAATGGTATAGGGTTTCCTGCCTGAGCAGGGGTTTGGACTCGATGACCTCCAAGGTCCCTTCCAACTTTTTTATTATTATTATTATTATTATTATTATTATTATTATTATTATTATTATTATTATTATTATTATTATTATTATCATTATCATCATCATCATCATCATCATCATCATCATCATCATCATCATCATCATCATCATTATTATTATTATTATTATTATTATTATTATTATTATTATTATTATTATTATATCCAACCAAAACTTTTGCGATTTTTGTTTCCCTTTCTTTGATCCATTCACTCTTCCATCCTATATATGTTTGAAGTTGGATTCCTATGCAGGGTCTCTGCAGGTGTTTTTCATGCTTTTATATTTTTTATATTCAGTCCACCTGAATTCATTGTGTATATTTAGATATTGGTTCAAAAATGCAAAACTAGTTCAGATGGAAATGCAGACGAGACCAATTCTCCACATTTGCATTGATGGGGCTCTGAAAAATATTTGTTTCAATGTTCTTTTCTTGTGGATTGTGATCCAAGAGCCCTGGATAAAATGACTGTGATTAGATTAAAAATTGCCCCATCACATCCACTCTACCACTATATTGCCAGTGATGTTTTTTCAGCACTCATCATCTAGATGATATTAAAGCTGCTAGCAAAGTCTCTCCTATCTCAAAAGTGGAAGAGAGAGAGAGAGAGAGAGAGAGAGAGAGAGAGAGAGAGAGAGAGATTACTTATTCTCTTTGTATTCCTTCTTGGCTTCAAACAAGCTAACAGCACCCCTACCTGATTACATAACTGTGGATTAAATAATACTTTTGACAGAGGCGCGAGACCATGTTCTAAAAGGGTAGCTTTTAATGCACACATGAGCCAAGTCAGCTTTTATGTGAGAACTTCCTTAAAAAAAACAACAGTGAAATGCAACAAATAATGGACATTAAAAATGATAAAATGAGAATAAAACAAAACTGAACAATATGAAAATAGACTTATTAAATTCAGAATAATGGTTCCCTTCACTGAGAATGCTGCTTTCTTTTTTGCCCAATAATCAGTGTTACGGAGGAGATATACCATTGCACAAAGTAATAATGGAACATTCTTTGATGGTCCCATTTTCAATTTTTGGCAATTTAAGGGCAAATTCACTCAGGAACATGCGTCACTCCAAGATCTCAATAACTAGTGTGAGTGCTTGCCTGAACGAGGCTCTCTTTACCAACGTGATAAACCCTAAACCTGATTTAAGAGAACCATGGTTGTTATATTTCCTTGACACTGATGTCAGTTAAGTGAAGGTGATATTTTCCTGCATGTGGTCTCCTGACCCTTATACAGGTAAGACCTAAAAAACAATAAAATGTAAATATTGAAGTAAAGCAAATCTAAAGGAAAAGCTATCCAGCAATACAAACATTAGTTTTAACCATTTTTTTTAAAAAAAACTACCAGCTACCAGTAGTATTCAATAATGATTAAAATCAAACATAAACCTTATCATTTTCAATCGGAGATATATAATATAACAAGTATTATATCCTTAACTGTGTTTAAAGTGACATTTGTCAGTCTCCTATGGTAAAAATATTATTTAGAAACTAGACATCTCGGAAAGACTAGGTAAAAAGTAGAATTCTCTCAAATATTTATATCAAAAAGAAGGACATAATGCACTGAAGTTTTGTTCCACTGAGGAAAAAGCTAAAACTGTTCTAAACTGAATATAGTACGTCTGTTGATCCACTTTTGTTTCTGAATAGATGTGGATAATCCGTAACCAGAAATGAATGAAGGAATGTGACATCACGATATAGTAGCCCACTATTGCTCAGTCTCTGTGATATTTTAATTTCATTTCAATTCCAATTTAATATTTATTTATTATTTTGATTCCAAGGCTTCCTGATTTCTCGTGTCTCTGTGTGGCTTACAAATAAGAAATTAAAAGAACACCAAAATGTGTTCTTAAAGTAACTAACCATGGAGACTTAACAGCAAAAAAGACAAATGATTATCCTAACCCAAGACCTGAGACGCCTAATTAAGTTTTCAGAAGGCTGCCACAAGACAAGAAAGGTGAAAGTATAAATCTCTACCAACTCCATCATAGCCAGTCCCTAGCTTTTCTTTTCCTTTTTTTTCTTTTCCCTTAATCTGTTTGGCTTATGTAATCTTTTTCTTTCCTTTCCTTTATTTTTTTGCCATTTTTTTTCATTAAACAAACATAGCATCATTTAATTATGCTTTTTTGAGTGTATTTAGGTATTTTGTCAAGGGGGTAATTTTTATTGAAAAATTATACATCTATATAAATTTTTTCAATAAAAAAATATATATAGTTATGATTAGTCCTTAGATGTTTAGCTTTGTTCTTTATCTAATTGTTCTTTTCAAATGTTAATGAAGGTTTTTTACAATGTCGTAATTATGCATTTGCTTGGAATGTAGAGCTGGGCTTTGTTTTTAAAATAAAAGGACTGATTTCTAATAAATCAAGCAATTTGGAATTGGCCTTTTAAATATTAAATTTCTACTCCATATCGCAGAAAGTTAAAAGCAGTGACTTTGAGCCCAGCTCCCTAATAGCAAATGGATGGAGTACAAATATGGATAGCACAGTCCACGTATCCTGTGTGGACCAATCATTTGGGGATATCAATAGAAGAAAATAAAGCAATGATAGAATACAGTATATACTCCTTGTGGTTTATTACATGCCAAGCAGGGGAAAAAATCCAGAAGATCTGGCAGGTAGATGTTATCTTAGGAAACTGTGAGGAAATGTTGGAAGTAAAACAGATTTGACTTTGCAAATATATCTGATATTATATCTGTTTGTCCTGTGTGGGAAAGACACCCTAGATCAGGGGCATTCGACCTTAGCAACTTTAAGACCTATGGACTTTAGTTAAAAGAATTTTGGATGTTGGAGTCTTAAAGTTGCCACTCCTGCCGTAGGCGAACTATTATAGATGAAAGCAATTAATATTTTTCTTCTTGTCCTCCTCACACTCATCTGCAAAACACAAAACAAGAAATCAGTTGTGATAGGCTATTCAATATTATATGTCCAGATACCCACAATATGTATAAAACTCACTCAGCAATTTTTTTTGTTAGAAAGGCATTATGAGATTTATCATATCGGCAGATCTCCTCAACATATTCATGGTTACCTGGGGGTTTCATTTTGATGTCCTATCTCAATTAAGTCTAGTGCCATTTGTTTTGAGGTTGTTGTTTTTTTCTTCTTCTTCTTAGTATTGTTTTATATTGCTTTGCATCGAAGGGCAATCTGGTGTTTATTCATCTGCCATTTTGTGATTCTCAGCATTTATCACATTGCATTGGCCAGGTATTTCATTCACGACCTAGAGTAACAATCTGCTTAGTAGGAACAGGGGACGTTTAAAGTTCCTTGGTTTCATATAGGCCACAGTCTCTTATGAGCAGAACAATCAAAAGTCATTTGCCTGGAGGACTTGCCGTTTGTCCGACTTGGCGGTTCATTTGCAGTCATGGCCGACTTGGGCCAAGACGAAGGGCAAAAGAATTCCATGCTAAAGTTGACTCTAATCCGTAAAATGCTTTCCCCTTTGTCCTTTTGCAGCTCGATCATTAAAGGAGAAAACCCCACTGCTGAGAGCCACGGTTGCACAAAGTATCATTTTGCTGATCTGAAATGAGACTCTAACTGCAACATACTCTCAGTTTAATAACTGCTGTTGCACAAAACACTATTTCATTTTTCCCAATTAACCCTCCAAGAAAATGGTGAATATTCAGCATAATTATTTCTAAGCCAGCAAAACACTCCTTCCATAGCTAGAGATAATGGAACAGAGTGGCTAACTATTTAGGACAATAAGTCACAAAACTGGTTCCCAGGGAGATGCAGAACACCTTGAAATTCTAACTAGCAGACGAATTGCGGAGAGAACCTTTCATATATACAAGGCTAGGAAGGAACTGGAAAACATCCCAGCTCCTCCTAATTGTATTAATTCCACTTTAAGTTGTTTCTGATGGGTGAACTTAGAGGCAGAGTGAGAAAGACTGGTGAGGTTTGATGGTGGTATAATTATATATTTCAGAAGCTGATGGTGATGATGTTTGATTAAAGGAGAAAAATATTGCTGCTTTTATATTCCACCCTGACAATGTGATTCACAAAGCTCCCCCCAAAACAGTCTTTTTAGCAATAAGATCTCTGTGGAGGAATATGTCCTCCAAATAAGTCTGCCTGGCACTTTTTCACTGCAAAATGAATAATTGTCCCTTTTTACCTGTTCAGAAGAAAAGGTGATGTTTTGAAGTGCCTATAAATTTTATTTATTGATACCAGTCACAGACTGATCCCATTTAAATTGATTGTCCACATAATCTTTCTGCTTTCTGAGTTCAGCCATGGAGGTTTTCAGGATGCGGCGTTTACCTTCTGTTCTTCGTGTCAACTGAGAACATGTTGCGTGTCAAATTTATTCTGTTTAGCTTTCAAAATCAAAACCTATAAGAGAGAGTTGCGAATTGTCCCATATCGACTTGTTAGTAAGCTTCATCTTAGAGCAAATTTGAACCTGATTTTTTTTTTAAAGTTGTAATTTAGTCTTCTAGCATCTTCACCATAATGGCCCTCAGCAAAAGAAACGTGTGAAAACTATTAGATTTGATATTTGTTATGCAGCACTCGTTCCAAGATTAGATTGATTGATTAGACTGATAAAAGTTAAATGATAGAAATTAAGATGTATATAAAATGCTTAGCCAGTATTCTCATTATTCTTATGGTATTTATAAATTAATTAGTGAGTTTTTGGTCAATGGGATTTTGAGCAGCAGACGGTTCTTGACTTACGGCCATCTTAAGCCATTGCTTTCATTAAGCAGGTCACTTCATGACTGCACCTGATTTTACAACTTTTTTTTTCAGAAGTCATTAAACAGATTTCACGGTTGTTAAGCAAACACTGCAGTCACTAAGTGAATCCATTTTATCCAATGAGCAAAAAGGGTAAAAAAATGGGCAAAAAGTGTAAAAAAAACCCACAGTCACGTGATCACAAGATGCTGCAAACATCCATAAATGCAAGCTGGTTGCCAAGCATACCAAATGCAGTCACATGACCCTGGGTTGGTAGGGGTGGTATGGTTGTAACTTCAGTTAATCACTAAGCAACCAGTTGTTAATTGAGGATTGCCTATACACAATAAGTAAAAAATAGCAAGAAAGAAAGAAAGAAAGAAAGAAAGAAAGAAAGAAAGAAAGAAAGAAAGAAAGAAAGAAAGAAAGAAAGAAAGAAAGAAAGAAAGAAAGAAAGAACATAGTATAAATTATGTTTTATCACATAATAGGTAATAGTTATCCAATAATCATACTACGACTGTTTGGAATGAAAGAAAGAAATGAATGAAAGGAAAAGTGGAACCAACCATACTTCTCAGGAGCAGGTTAATAATAATAATAATAATAATAATAATAATAATAATAATAATAATAATAATAATAATAATAATAATAATAATAATAATAATAATAATAATAATAATAATAATAAAGTAGTTGGAAGGGATCTTGGAGGTCATCTAGCCCAACCCCCTGTTCAGGCACGAAATCCTATATACTATAGAATTAAGGTGTTTAAAAAAAAACCTTCCCTATAAAATGTAAAGTGTTTCTCACCTGCTGCATAGTTATAAGACTGAGTTTCAAACACATTCTTAGCTCTAAACACAAGGAAAATCCAGCCAACAATGAATACAACAAGTTACCTTCTTTCCATTTAATTAGAGACTCCATTAAGATTAGGGTATTAATCATAGAGTTCTTTTTGAGATTATCTAATTGCTAGTATATCATTACTGTAATTTATTAGCTCACCGCTAAATTTTTCTACTTGCATAATTATTAATCTATTCTATAGCATATATTTTTAGAACCAAGCATATGTTTTGAAAATCTTCAGATATACACCAGGCTCTATAGAAAGATACAGAAAATGGGCATTGCTCACTTACAGTGGTTTACATCTTGGTTTTCAATACATACCGAAAATTTGCTGCAAATGAGAAGTTGTGAAAACTGTCACAATATAAAGCATACCGCTAAACTGGATTTTTTTGTTCATGTGAATTGTGTCTATAATTACAACATGTTTGCAGTTGGCAAGAGAATGCTGATTTTAGTTGTCAGGGGAAGGCTACAACACTCAGTAAGGCTCCTATTACCAAATAGAATTTTATATTTCGTTCACACAAATGCAGCTTAATAAAACACAGTATGTAATGCTTGTTAAGTCCAAATAATACATAATAGCAATTGTTCTTTGTGGGTCTCCTTTTTTTTTCTCCCTAAATCATGTGTTTTCCAAACAATTTAGCCTATGCACAAGGCATACAATAGTCAAGAATGCTGTCATTCTGAATGTAGTCCCTTACTCAGCGGTAGCTATCCTATAGTTTAAATATGGTCCAAACATAGTTGGTTCCTAAAATATTTTGAATATGCTAAAACAGCAAAACCCAAAACAAAAGATAGAATAGGGGTGGCAGGGGAGTTAGGTATGAAAAGATTGGTGCGTGAAAGGTGGAACTCAGCAGCAATATATGAAAGAAAATGTTATCAGCAGTAGCATCAGCAATTAAGAGATGCTGATCATATATTTGAAGTCTGCTAGTTTGTGCAGACCTGTGCTGCTTGGTATTTACCATAGTCTTTAGAGGCATCACTGTTGTTCCCTCCAATTGCCCAGTATATAGGTTGAGGCTGATTTTACAACAATTCTAGAACGGAAGTGGAGACCTTAAGAGAAAAAAAAATAAGGGACATTGCTTATAATATTTTTTAAAACAAAAACCTCAGGATTGCTTTGGAACAGCAACTCACCCCACAGGGTTATTGTTGTTGTGAGAAAAATAGGAGGAAGAAGGTATATCGATATGTTCATCACCTTGACTTATTTGTAAAAATGATAAAGGGTGGGGGCAATACAAATAAGTAAATAAACTACAAAATGGATTTAAGGAGATGAGAAAAACCAGACTTTTTTTCCCGTTTCATTCTTCTTGATAAATCTTGAAGCTGGGCACCCAAAACACTCATAAAAGTTTTGTTTGTGTGTCCACAGCCATCACCTTGACTTTTCTGGTCTCTCCCTGTGGATGCTCTTTTGTCCTGAAACTATCTCATCATCCTGGTTGTGTTGAAAAAAAACCTCCAAGACACCATGAATGGCTAGGTTTTCGGGGTAAGTATCGTATAATGGACCTGATAGGCATCCAGATTGCATCAATTTAAATAAGTTAACAGTGAGACTAAGAAACAAGCAAGAGGGATTGATTGGCTCAATCAGAAAACTCTTCTGGCCAAATACAAAGGAAAAAGATGAAAAGGGTGAACAGATGAACTTGCAAAACTAAGGGGGAAAAGGCAGCATGAAACTAAGGATGTAAACTGGAGACAATTAATAAAGCAAACATTTAGAGGGGGAAGTGTATGCCAAGCAACTCCTAAAGTTTGCGACTTAGTGTTAAAAAATAAGGCTATGCGTGCTTTCAAAAGGATTCAAGAGACAGGCTTTTGAATATGTGGGCACTTGAGCATAGGACCACTTTAAAGCAGCCATATCATTTTACAAGTTTCAAATGAGTCTAAAATATAGTTTATTTGCAAGTATATGCCAGACTTGTATAACTATATGGCATTAATGCATATAGCCACGTTAATGACAAAATCATATCTTTGACATATTCAATTTTTGTTTATTATGATCTATTTATTATTATTATTTTCTGTGTATCTGGCTGCAAGGCAACTCATATAATGCCATGGTACATTGATAATACACAGGCACTATGTACATATGTGAATGGGTCATGTATGAAATATGGAGTATGTGAGACCCATTCAAAGCAGACCAAAATGCAGGAAGATTTGTTTAGGAGAACTTCAGACTGTATGAATAAGTAGAACTTTTAGTTCAGAAAATGAACAGTAAAAGTGGTAAACTTTTATTTGCTGCTATGTTCCTGAGTTTCTGTAAGTAGTAGAACTAACAGCACTAGAAATGCTTATGGCTGTTGGTGTGACAGTCTTAAAGAATAGCATCCACGATACAACTACTTTAAGGACACACATTAAATATGGCTGTTTTAATGAATTGACTCCTTAAAGCAGCAGCCTAAGAAACAATTCACAACTTAGCTACTTTAAGGAAATCCTACATTCCCTATCTCACATAATCTAAAGTACCTTTACCAAATCATTTCTACTAAGCATGACATATAGAAAACAAGAAAACTGCCAACAATCTTTTTTGATTAGGACTGACATAAACCTAATAAAAAAATTGGATGATATTGCCTATGTAAGCTGAAATATTTCGTTCTTTTTGTAAAATGATCAGGATTTGAAGGTCACACAGTATGAAATCAGGTCCAAATGGGTGGGGAAAGCATCCTTTCTTTTCTCAAGAAATTCCATTGCGAAATAATGAGCCCAGCAGGAGAGAAAAGGGAAAGTATGTAAATTAAAACAACTTATTGTTTTCCTTATATTCTCATTTAATGTCTTTACTCTTTCCCTGCCTAGACTTTTGAAAGGCAGTTCTAAGTATCGGGCTATTCTTAATATTTATACAGTTTAAAGTAAATTCTTATTTTACTTAGTGTCAATATACTGGGTTCTTCTGTTTGAACTCAATATTGACATAACATGACAGAAAGAGAATAAATTTTGTAAAATGACCATAATGAACTGAAAAGCAATCAAGATGGAAGGGAACAGGCAGGCATTATTGTTGATCATGCATGTGCTGAAAATGAAAATACGAAGACACGAAACAGTCTGCACAAGGCCATAAATACTTGCAGATGTCTTCATCTACAATATTTTGCCACAGATATTCGGAGCGAAATAGGACTCGGTTGCTTTCTATTTTTT
>NW_015386908.1:253292-268863 GCF_001527695.2 Protobothrops mucrosquamatus | reverse complement strand
TGACCATAATGAACTGAAAAGCAATCAAGATGGAAGGGAACAGGCAGGCATTATTGTTGATCATGCATGTGCTGAAAATGAAAATACGAAGACACGAAACAGTCTGCACAAGGCCATAAATACTTGCAGATGTCTTCATCTACAATATTTTGCCACAGATATTCGGAGCGAAATAGGACTCGGTTGCTTTCTATTTTTTGGGGGGGGGCTTCATCAGCTTATCACTTCTACCACAAATAAAGGGTATCTGGCAAACCTTTTCTTTGATTTTATGCTGTCAGTAAACTGTAGCTCTTCTAACAATTTGCTATCTTATTTTCCTCTTGGCTAAAACAATCCAGAACCTATTCTTCAATCCGCTTTTGCCACAGTTCAAGGAATACAGGTAGTCCTCAACTTAGGACCACAATAAGGAACCATTGTTAAGCAAAGCAGTTATTAAATGAGTAATGCCCAATTTTACAATCTTTTTGTGTTACCATGGTTGTTAAGTGGATCACCGAAGTTAAGTGAATCACATCGTTGTTAAACAAATCTGGCATTCCCAATTAATGTTTCTTGTCAGATGTTGTCAGAGAAGGTCCCGAATGACAGTCATGTGACCTGTAACTGTTGTTAATACAGGCCAACTGCCAAGCATCTGAATGTTGACCCCGTGACCACGGGAATGCTATGATAGCTGTAAGTGTGAGAACCAGTTGTAAGTCACTTTTTTTCAGTGCCATTGTAACTTCATACGGACCCCAAACAAATTGCTGTATGTCGAGGACTTTCTTGTAGTGGCAAAATATATATAGCTGGATGTGGCTGGAATTCTATGGAGTAAAATATAGATACATATATGCATAAACACACATGAGTGCACACACACACACGCACAGTCAAAATGTCCTTCCTTTGCGTGCAATACGTTGGCATCACACATCCCAATTGGTAGGCTAAAGCCAGTAACAGATAGATTGCCTTTTTGCCACTTTCTCTGTGTGTTTTTTTTCTCTTCGTCACTGGCTGACAGGCTAATGCCAGCAATCTAAATGAATTACACTCAGAGGGGTTTTGAAATTAGGCCAAGGGTGTCACCCAACCCTGCTTTGCGACTACATCACTGGCAAATAAGCAGGACCTAACAGATCTGGAAAAACTCACCAATTGTGAACCTTTTGATTTGAGGACACAAGCTTCAGTGTTTGGGTGCCTTTTTACAAAGGATTAGCATTTGACATTGAACAGGGACTATGAAAGTCAAGTGGGAAGAGGACCATGAATTAATTAATGTGCAATTAGTGCTCCATTATTTGCGTGGTTGGATGCAAACCTCTGGTCTCTAAACACTATTTTGCAAATAATTGCTACCACTTTCATGGATCTTTCATAGTCCTCAATTTACAACCATTTGTTTAGTGGTCATTCAGTGGCACTGGAAAAAGTGGCTTATGACCGTTTGTCACACTTATGACTGTTGCAGCATCTCTATGGTCACCGGATCAAACTTGGGACATTTGGCAACTGGCATGTACTTTATGATGGTTGCAGTGCCCCAGGGTCACATGATCACTTCTTGCAACCTCCTGAGAAGTAAAGTCAATGGGGAAGCCAGATTCACTTAACAACCGTGTTACTAACTTAACAACTGCAGTGATTCACTTAACCACCTGTGGCAAGAAAGATTGTAAAATGGGGCAAAACCCACTGAACAATTGTCTTGCTTAGAAATGAAAACTTTGGGGTCAATTGTGGTTTGCGATGGTGGCGAATATCTGTAGCTTGGGTTGTAGGACGAGGGTGGAGGTTCGTTCTCCGAGCTTGTGGGTTGGTTTCCAAATGTTTCGTTACCAGGTTAGGTAACATCTGCAGCGGAGTTTAGGGGATATCAGTGTCCCATCACAAGACCCTCACCTGACATGACCTCCCCATCACAAGACCTACTGGTCACATGAAGCTCTTATAAACAGAAGCACACTGATACTGATGTCCCCTAAACTCCACTGAAGATGTTGCCTAGCCTGTAATGAAACATTCAGAAACCAACTCACAAGCTCGGAGAACGAACCTCCACCCTCTTCAATTGTGGTTGTAAGTCAAGGACTATCTGTAACATCTTTAGCCCTACAAAAACACATTTTAAAATTGTAAGCCACCCGGAATCACTTGGATGAGTGAGACAGCTATGGAAAATGAATGAGTGAATGAATAAATGAATGAATGAATGAACAAACAAATAGTTGGCATTAGAATTTAAGCACAATGGCTTATTGAAGGAAAAGTTAAATTTAGGCCAAATCCTGGGCCAAATCACATCCTAGTTTAAGTCCCACTGTCTGTTCAAATGGCCCATTTTTCAAGTTTATAAGGGTTATGGAATGCACCAGAAAGACATATATCATTTTCAATTTTCTCCAACCTACTTTTCTTATTCACCTTCAAACTCCAGATGAAAGTATAATAACTTTTTCAGCAACATTTTTTTTTAAAAAAATGAAGGTCTCATGATTTCATATTTTTTAATAAAAAAAAATAGGCCTTAGTGAAACTTTGTAAACTACAGAGAAGGAACAGGCAGAGGAATTTTGCAGAAATATTTCAGGATGAAAGAGAGCCGATGCAGATTAAGCCAACTCATTCCTTTTCTTGAACAAACAGTGAAAGAGGTTTGAGACACAGCCATGATTTAAAAATAAATAGTCATAATCTCCGGAATCAAAATTTTCCCTCTGAGGTGGTGCTGGGATTCAAATACGTGAACAACCGGTTCTCTGTGTGGATGCCGCTTCCGGAAGTCCATTCTGGGCCTGGGCAACAAAAAATTAGCTACCGGTTCTGCCGAACTGGTGCGAACTGGCTGAATCCACTACCGCCTCTGCCTTATATACGCTACAAATATATAAATTTCAGTATATGGGCATAGAAAGTGAGGTATAATTGAGGTCTCCAAAAATTCTAGCTGCTCAGATTAACAGAATTGACAGCATATTTGAGAATAAAATCCAAACTGGTGTCAAACTCCTTTAAAGAAGCTTTGCTTAATGCTTGGAAGCAGCATGTCTTTCAGGGCTACACCCAGCACTATCTAAATAAATAAACAGGTTAAAAAAAAAAGCTGGCATTGCTTTTGTAAAGGTACCTTATCTGTTGCACCAGCCACTTACAGTAATTCCTTTAAATACTGAAAAGGGGCTCCCTTTTTTTTTTTCAATCAGAGAAGCAGTAAAATCTGGCTAGGAACCCAGTGACGATCGTAAGAAGGTAGCAGAGTGTTGTTAAGTAAGGGCAAGAGCTTTGTCTGAATTTAGCAGCTGCAAATATATGTACCTGAAAGGCAAGGCCTTGGCTCACCAGGCGAAACGAATCTCTTACGTAAATGCTATTTGTGATGGAGAGATATATTTCTTTGCAAATAAAATATATGGCATTTAACATTGATGCAGCTAGGCATGTTCCTATGGCTCCTCGCTCTGTGATTGAGAAGAGCAATCTAGGAAGGTGGAGAACAGTGTTTCCCAACCTTGTCAGCTTTAAGACGGGTGGATCCTTAAGTCGAAGTCTACACATGTGCAAGTTGCCAAGGTTGAGAAATGCTGGACTGTCGAATGTTTGAGATGTGAGTACAAAGGATATGGAAGTCAATCATCTTTATCCAGTTCTTTCCCAATTTTAAACATTCCATTGCTCCATATTTCACTCCAGCAAGTACTTTCTGGCCATTATTGATTCTGATGTGTTATTTATTTTCACCTGCTATGTATTTTAATTTTTGTACTATTATAAAAAATGTTCTTTTTCTTTTTTCTTTTAATTTACTTCCCATAGTCACTGGATGAGAAGATGGGCCACAGAATGAATGAATGAATGAATGAATGAATGAATGAATGAATGAATGAATGAATGAATGAATGATGAAACAAATCATTCAGTGGGCACTTTTGGCAGCCCATATTCCAAACTTTTAAAAAGCTGTCCACAATCCCAAACTTTTCTTTAATCAGCAACACACAAATGATGACTTGTTAGAACTTCCTTACATTTTCCATTATTAATCTGATGTTATCAGCATGATGCTGGGTGTCCAGACCTCTCAATACAGCTTTTACATGGCAGTTCTCATGCTTTGTTGAACTATGAGTGATAAAAGTTTAACCATAGAATAGATCTAGAATAGAAATAGATCTTTTCTGCTTCTAGACCCCTGCTATGTTTCTTGACTTTAATTGCAGGATCTTGTGAGATTTTTAAAATAGTCTGCCAGTATCTCATTAATTTTTATAGTTTTTTGTTAATAATTTTCTATTTAGTGTTAGAATTAATATTTATATAGCTCTGCTATCTATGTTTATATAGCTCTGCTATATATCTTTTCTGCTAACTTCTACATTTTTGCAGCTGAGATATAACAATCATTGGAGGCTGGCAAAGATATTGGAGTGAGTGTTGATAGCAGCATATATAGTCTCTCTCATTTCCCTTCACATATCCATCAGTACTAGAATTGTCTTGGAAAAGCAAACAATCAATTTCAGATAGCACCAAAGACTCCAAAGGAGCATAAAGTTGGTTTATTTTATCAAACTTAAAATAGATATCTGGCTAACTCTGGTAACCCAAATGGACTTTGGGAAAAAGTGCAGAGAAGAGCAACCAAGATGATTAAAGGCCTGGAGACTAAAACATATGAAGAACGGTTGCAGGATTTCGATTTGGCTTGTCTAAGCTATACCAGATGGTCTCAAATAACTTCAACTTTGTTATTTGTGAGAGGGACCTTGGGGTCCTAGTGGACAATCACTTGACTATGAGCCAGCAATGTGCAGCAGCCGCCAAAAAAGCTAATACAATTCTGGGTTGTATAAACAGAGGCATAGAATCAAGATCACGCTAGGTAATAGTACCACTTTATAAAACCCTAGTAAGACCACACCTGGAATACTGCAGCCAACTTTGGTCACCATATCACAAAAAAGATATTGAGAGTTTGGAAAAAAATTCAGAGAAGAGCAACTAAGGTGATCAAAGGCCTGGAGAGTAAAACATATGAAGAATGGCTGCAGGACTTGGGTTTGGCTAGTCTAAAGAAAAGAAGAAATAGGGGAGACATGATAGCAATATTCCAGTATTTGAGGGGCTGCCACAAAGAAGAGGGGGTCACATTATTCTCCAAAGCACCAGAGGGCAGGACAAGAAACAATGGTTGGAAACTGATCAAACAGAGAAGCAACCTGGAATTAAGGAAAAACTTCCTGACAGTGAGGACAATTAACCAGTGGAATAGCTTGCCCACAAAAATTGTGGGTGCTCCATCACTAGAGATTTTTAAAAAGCAACTAGATAGTCACTTGTCTGAGATGGTATAGGGGGCTGGACTAGAAGATTTCCAAGGTCCCTTCCAGCTCTATTCTATTCTAATATGGTGGTGACAAGTTTTTCTTTTTCCTTTTTTTTTATCCATTAATCCCTTGTTTTTCTTAGCTGAGTATCAATGTTATAGTTGGACCTCATGAAGGATTATTTCAGAGCTTGCCAATTCTGAATTACATTCATCGGCCATTCCAAAAACAATAACAGAGATTAATTTTTCGAAAAACGGCAAGCATATTGAACAGGTGGCATCCTGTGCTGCAATGGACTTGCATCAAGGTGAGAAGGATGTGATGGATGCTTTTCATGAAGAACAATTATTTTGATGAAATGATTTTGGTGTAAGTTATTTGTAAATGTCATGTTGTCTGTTATTATCAGTATTATACTTCACCATGAATTTACCTCATGTTTCTGAAACTCTATACTAGATCACCAGTGTAAAAACAACACAAAACATTACTTTTAAGCTCAGTGCTTTAGATCTGAAAGACTTTTTTCCAGTGCTCATTAGAGATTTTGTGAATCTCTCTCTATTTTTTGCTCTAAATAATCATGTTATTGTATCTCAGAAATAAGCAGCCAGAATACTACATTATCATCTACCTGAGATTCAAGGGAAACCTGAATGGGAAATATTTTAAAGTACTGCATCCTTGCCAGGTACAAAGGCAGTTTTCAGAGATCCTGGGTAGGACTCTTTTTTATTTTCCAATTATTACTCTCTGACAAAATAAAGATGATTCTCAAATATGTCTGCCAAATCTCAGAAAACAAAAGTGATGCATTTGGAATATTATTAAATCAACCAACTTGCCCTGATGAAAATGGATTGTGCCTTTGGTTCACACCTGGCACACCAAAACTACACATTTGATACTGTTTGTAAGTTAACATCATATCAGGTATACCAACAGCACACAAATGGAGGCAGATCTTGGCAGTTTTTGCTCTTTGTGCTTGTACTATGCAAGGAGCAAAGCTATTGCTATTTAATTGCATAGCATTTTTCTTTAACATATATTATCTTCCTTTAGCTCCTGCAAGATTGCTGGTATATCCAAAGCGATGAGTACAGGTAACAGCCAAATAACCACAAGTCACATAGACATTTAAAGTGACATCTGCCCATTTTTATAACCTGTTCATTGTCATATAATACTGTCTCTCCTGCCAAATTTTCAAAGTACAATACAGCAAGAGGGGCTCTTACTTTACATAGGCATACCACAGGTAGTCTACTGCAGAAGTCCTCAGCAGCTAACGTACATGTGGTCAAACAATTTGTAAAATACATGTAGTATTAGTAGACTACATAGTTCATGTTGAGGAGGAGATCCTTGGAGGGATTAGGCAGCATGGATCAAGCTCAAATAGGGAACTGGAGGAAGGGCCACTGTGGTTCTTTTACAAATAATATAAAGCAGGAGAATGGATGTCTGAAAAGCCATGAGCTAGAAATATGAGAGACAAATAATAACCTCTGAATTGTGGGAGGATTGTTTTACATTTGCTGAGAAGAACAAAAGGTCCTGTAGAAAACAAATGGCTGGAGGGCCAAATGATTGTAGAGTTCGCTCAGGAAAAGCTATGATGCTTTTAAAGATTGGTCTGCTTGACTGATACATTTTAATCCTTTTTGTAATCCCAGACAAGGCTTTTTTCTCTCCCTGCTCAGCTACCTTTCTCCTTGTCTCCTTGCCATTCAGTTTTATCTATCCTCTCTTTATTTCCTCAGTATAATTCCTGATTTTTCTATTTCTCCTTTTCTTTATGTTTCTGATGGAAAGAAAAAAAAATACAGTCTCTGTACGGAGGTGCTTTATGCATATAAGAGAAAGATTGGAATATGAAGGTGAGGAATCAGTTCATTCTATAAATGGGCCTCTTATTTTATAAGATATTCATCCTAATTATATCTAAAGTCTATGGTCAAAGTTTAGCAGCATCATACATTAGTCTGATCTATTTGGAAACAAAATAGCTTGAAGGGCTAACATAGGGTTCAATAATGGCCCTAAAAGCCCGATATGAGAAGTTGGGTCTGGTTCTGTTCAAAGATCCTAAACACTTCTGGAGCCAGAAAAACAATGGCACCCAATCACATTTGCTGTTGAAAGCCCACTCTGGAGAAAGAAGATTTGTTTGTATTAAGATTCTTAGTGAGCCAATGAAAGTTAGAGCCACTGGAAACAGCAAGGGGGAACTTTATTTTTGTAGACGAATTTCACTCTGGCATTTGGAAAGGAGTAGGAGAGGTAAAATAGTTGGTCACCCCTGGCAAATTAGAAAGCATGAAAAGTACACTTGCCTTCAGAAGGGGAGAGTGAAGGTTTTAGACAGACTTTCAAGATTCAATTAAGATATTCTACAACATAAAGTTGTGGTAGGAGAAGGACTGGCAGAACTTGTGGCTGGAGTTAAAAGAGAGATTAATTTAGAATCTCCTCATAGCCACAAATGAACTAACTAACAAATTAATCTCTTTTGAATTCTGTTGACCTTTATCTCACTCTAAGCAATGCTAGCCATTAGCTGAGAATATTCCATTGGATAGGCACGAGTAGCAATACATCAGTTTAACTGGATCTTCATGTGTGCACCTGATCTTTTGTGCCTGACAGTTCTATTCCTAGAATTCCCACGGTGTTTGTTTCCTCACCTGGCCTACCTCAAAAAGATAATGATTTTTCCCCAGCCCTACCTAGTCCTTTCCCACATACCTTTGCAGGACAAAGATGAAAAGCAATCAAGATGGATACACATGAACATCAGTACATCAATGTTGATTTGACGTGGCCAGGAAAAGTCTCACTGCTCAGTGGAGTTGGTGTTGGAAATCAGTAGTCTTGGGGACTTCCGGTGGCAGGCGATTTCGCTGGTCGCAGCTGTTTGCTGCCTCCCGCCTGTTTTGCGTAAAAGCCGGTTTGACAGCCAGCATCAGCTGTCAAACGGCTTGATACCTTTCCCCTGGGCATAAGGGGATTGGTGAGCTGCCCGGGGTAGGAGTTGAGTTCCCGAGTCGTCCTATATGGACGATGTAGGCGAGAACTCCTCCGGAGCCCCGAGGATTNTATCTCATTAATTTTTATAGTTTTTTGTTAATAATTTTCTATTTAGTGTTAGAATTAATATTTATATAGCTCTGCTATCTATGTTTATATAGCTCTGCTATATATCTTTTCTGCTAACTTCTACATTTTTGCAGCTGAGATATAACAATCATTGGAGGCTGGCAAAGATATTGGAGTGAGTGTTGATAGCAGCATATATGGTCTCTCTCATTTCCCTTCACATATCCATCAGTACTAGAATTGTCTTGGAAAAGCAAACAATCAATTTCAGAGAGCACCAAAGACTCCAAAGGAGCATAAAGTTGGTTTATTTTATCAAACTTAAAATAGATATCTGGCTAACTCTGGTAACCCAAATGGACTTTGGAAAAAAGTGCAGAGAAGAGCAACCAAGATGATTAAAGACCTGGAGACTAAAATATATGAAGAACGGTTGCAGGATTTCGATTTGGCTAGTCTAAAGAAAAGGACTAGAGGGGACATGATAGCAGTATTCCAGTATTTGAGAGGCTGCCACAAAGAGGAGGGGAGTCAGCTCATTTTCCAAAGCACCAGAGGGCAGGACAAGAAACAATGGATGAAAACTAATCAAGGAGAGAAGCTGGAATTAAGGAGAAACTTCCTAACAGTGAGGTCAACTAACCAGTGGAACAGCTTGGCATCAGATTGTATTCGTTTTTATTGTTGTAACTTTAATTTTTAATAAAATTACTATTTAAAAAAACCTGTTTTGTTATCAGAAGGCGCAGTGAGAACTTGTAACTTAAGGGTCCCAAAATTATTCTACCTGGCTAAAATAATAACTTAAGGGTCCCCAAATTATTCTACCTGGCTTTGTTTCAGATACCTATTAATCTGGAAAATATAGCCTGCCTATATATCTGGTTTGTTTTTTCTTGTTTTTGATTCGCACTTGTTGCTAATACATGACAGATTACATTCCAGTCTGACAGATTATATCCCAGAGTTCTGAAGGACCTGGCAGATGTTATCTCAGAACAATTGCACCACATCTTTCAAAAATCCTGGAGCACTGGGGAAGTACCTGAGGATTGGAAAAGGGCTGATGTGGTCCCCATCTTCAAGAAAGGGGGGGAAAAATGGACCCAGGAAACTATAGACCAATCAGTTTAACATCAATACCTGGGAAGATCCTAGAAAAGATAATCAAAAAACAGATCTGTGAATAACTAGAAGCAAACAAAATTATAACTAATAGCCAGCATGGGTTTGTTAAAAACAGATCATGCCAAACCAATCTTATTTCATTCTTTGACAAAGTGACTAAACTAATAGACCAGCAAAATACTGTGGACATAGTATATTTAAACTTAAGTAAGGCATTTGATAAAGTAGACCACAACCTACTCCTTGGTAAGCTAGAAAAAAGTGGAACAGACAACATCACCACCAGATGGATCTGTAGCTGGCTGGCAAACCATACTCAATGAGTAGTCCTCAACGGCACTACATCCACATGGAGAGAAGTAAGCAGTGGGGTACCACAAGGTTCCGTCTTAGGCCCAGTACTCTTCAATATCTTCATCAATGACCTAGATGAGGGAATTGAAGGGGAACTCATCAGATTTGCAGATGACACTAAACTGGCAGGAGTAGCCAACACCCCAGAAGACAAACTCAGGATCCAAAAAGATCTTGACAAATTTGAACAATGGGCCCTATCCAACAAAATAAGTTTCAATGTGGAGAAAAGCAAAGTTTTACATTTAGGTAGGAAAAATCAAAGGTACAAGTACAGATTGGGCAAGACCTGGCTTAAAAACAGTAACTGTGAGAGGGACCTTGGAGTCCTAGTTGGATGATCACTTAACCATGAACCAGCAGTGTGCAACAGCAGCCAAAAAAGCTAATACAATCCTAGGTTGTATAAACAGAGGCATAGAATCAAGATCACACTAGGTATTAATATCACTTTATAAAACCCTAGTAAGACCACACCTGGAATACTGCAGCCAATTTTTGTCACCATATCACAAAAAAGATGTTGAGAGTTTGGAAAAAAATTCAGAGAAGAGCAACTAAGATGATCAAAGGACTGGAGACTAAAATATACAAAGAACGGCTGCAGGACTTGGGTTTGGCTAGTCTAAAGAAAAGAAGAAATAGGGGAGACATGATAGCAGTATTCCAGTATTTGAGGGGCTGCCACAAAGAGGAGGGGAGTCAGCTTATTCTCCAAAGCACCAGAGGGCAGGACAAGAAACAATGGTTGGAAACTGATCAAAGAGAGAAGCAACCTGGAATTAAGGAGAAACTTCCTGACAGTGAGGACAATTAACCAGTGGAATAGCTTGCCCACAAAAATTGTGGGTGCTCCATCACTAGAGATTTTTAAAAAGCAACTAGACAGTCACTTGTCTGAGATGGTATAGGGGGCTGGAGTAGAAGATTTCCAAGGTCCCTTCCAGCTCTATTCTATTCTAATATGGTGGTGACAAGTTTTTCTTTTTCCTTTTTTCTTTATCCACTAATCCCTTGTTGTTCTTAGCTGAGTGTCAATGTTATAGTTGGACCTCATGAAGGATTATTTCAGAGCTTGCCAGTTCTGAATTACATTCATCGGCCATTCCAAAAACAATAACAGAGATTAATTTTTCGAAAAACGGCAAGCATATTGAACAGGTGGCATCCTGTGCTGCAATGGACTTGCATCAAGATGAGAAGGATGTGATGGATGCTTTTCATGAAGAACAATTATTTTGATGAAATGATTTTGGTGTAAGTTATTTGTAAATGTCATGTTGTCTGTTATTATCAGTATTATACTTCACCATGAATTTACCTCATGTTTCTGAAACTCTATACTAGATCACCAGTATAAAAACAACACAAAACATTACTTTTAAGCTCAGTGCTTTAGATCTGAAAGACTTTTTTCCAGTGCTCATTAGAGATTTTGTGAATCTCTCTCTATTTTTTGCTCTAAATAATCATGTTATTGTATCTCAGAAATAAGCAGCCAGAATACTACATTATCATCTACCTGAGATTCAAGGGAAACCTGAATGGGAAATATTTTAAAGTACTGCATCCTTGCCAGGTACAAAGGCAGTTTTCAGAGATCCTGGGTAGGACTCTTTTTTATTTTCCAATTATTACTCTCTGACAAAATAAAGATGATTCTCAAATATGTCTGCTAAATCTCAGAAAACAAAAGTGATGCATTTGGAATATTAATAAATCAACCAACTTGCCCTGATGAAAATGGATTGTGCCTTTGGTTCACACCTGGCACACCAAAACTACACATTTGATACTGTTTGTAAGTTAACATCATATCAGGTATACCAACAGCACACAAATGGAGGCAGATCTTGGCAGTTTTTGCTCTTTGTGCTTGTACTATGCAAGGAGCAAAGCTATTGCTATTTAATTGCATAACATTTTTCTTTAACATATATTATCTTCCTTTAGCTCCTGCAAGATTGCTGGTATATCCAAAGCAATGAGTACAGGTAACAGCCAAGCTAACCACAAGTCACATAGACATTTAATGTGACATCTGCCCATTTTTATAACCTGTTCATTGTCATATAATACTGTCTCTCCTGCCAAATTTTCAAAGTACAATACAGCAAGAGGGGCTCTTACTTTACATAGGCATACCACAGGTAGTCCTCAGCAGCTAAAGTACATGTGGTCAAACAATTTGTAAAATACATGCAGTATTAGTAGACTACATAGTTCATGTTGAGGAGGAGATCCTTGGAGGGATTAGGCAGCATGGATCAAGCTCAAATAGGGAACTGGAGGAAGGGCCAGTGTGGTTCTTTTACAAATAATATAAAGCAAGAGAATGGATGTCTGAAAAGCCATGAGCTAGAAATATGAGAGACAAATAATAACCTCTGAATTGTGGGAGGATTGTTTTACATTTGCTGAGAAGAACAAAAGGTCCTGTAGAAAACAAATGGCTGGAGGGCCAAATGATTGTAGAGTTCGCTCAGGAAAAGCTATGATGCTTTTAAAGATTGGTCTGCTTGACTGATACATTTTAATCCTTTTTGTAATCCCAGACAAGGCTTTTTTCTCTCCCTGCTCAGCTACCTTTCTCCTTGTCTCCTTGCCATTCAGTTTTATCTATCCTCTCTTTATTTCCTCAGTATAATTCCTGATTTTTC
Organism: Protobothrops mucrosquamatus; assembly: GCF_001527695.2. Lineage (NCBI taxonomy): Eukaryota > Metazoa > Chordata > Lepidosauria > Squamata > Viperidae > Protobothrops > Protobothrops mucrosquamatus. Next base: position 256,298 of record NW_015386908.1, on the reverse strand, counting down.
TATTTCTCCTTTTCTTTATGTTTCTGATGGAAAAAAAAAAATACGGTCTCTGTACGGAGGTGCTTTATGCATATAAGAGAAAGATTGAAATATGAAGGTGAGGAATCAGTTCATTCTATAAATGGGCCTCTTATTTTATAAGATATTCATCCTAATTATATCTAAAGTCTCTAGTCAAAGTTTAGCAGCATCATACATTAGTCTGATCTATTTGGAAACAAAATAGCTTGAAGGGCTAACATAGGGTTCAATAATGGCCCTAAAAGCCCAATACGAGAAGTTGGGTCTGGTTCTGTTCAAAGATCCTAAACACTTCTGGAGCCAGAAAAACAATGGCACCCAATCACGTTTGCTGTTGAAAGCCCACTCTGGAGAAAGAAGATTTGTTTGTTTGTTTGTATTAAGATTCTTAGTAAGCCAATGAAAGTTAGAGCCACTGGAAACAGCAAGGGGGAACTTTATTTTTGTAGACGAATTTCACTCTGGCATTTGGAAAGGAGTAGGAGAGGTAAAATAGTTGGTCAGCCCTGGCAAATTAGAAAGCATGAAAAGGACACTTGCCTTCAGAAGGGGAGAGTGAAGGTTTTAGACAGACTTTCAAGATTCAGTTAAGATATTCTACAACATAAAGTTGTGGTAGGAGAAGGACTGGCAGAACTTGTGGCTGGAGTTAAAAGAGAGATTAATTTAGAATCTCCTCATAGCCACAAATGAACTAACTAACAAATTAATCTCTTTTGAATTCTGTTGACCTTTATCTCACTCTAAGCAATGCTAGCCATTAGTTGAGAATATTCCATTGGATAGGCACGAGTAGCAATACATCAGTTTAACTAGATCTTCATGTGTGCACCTGATCTTTTGTGCCTGACAGTTCTATTCCTAGAATTCCCACGGTGTTTGTTTCCTCACCTGGCCTACCTCAAAAAGATAATGATTTTTCCCCAGCCCTACATAGTCCTTTCCCACATACCTTTGCAGGACAAAGATGAAAAGCAATCAAGATGGATTACACATGAACATCAGTACATCAATGTTGATTTGATGTGGCCAGGAAAAGTCTCACTGCTCAGTGGAGTTGGTGTTGGAAATCAGTAGTCTTGAGGACCTCTGTGGAAAAATCTGGCCTCAGTGTCTCAAAGAACTGAAGCTCTTTAAGAAGTCCCTAAACAGGCTACAAGGATCCCTGCTGCTAGCTGCAGCCACCTGATTCTTTTAGTCATGGCTACCATCAGTTTCCCCAGGGCTGGAGCCTGTAATTTTCAGGTAGCATATTCTTTTGAAGCCTTGACATAACATCACTCTTGCTGGTGATGGTGGCAAAGTATCAAAAAAAACCTACAGCACTGCTACACACCATGCCACTCAAACTTAAGGTGAATGGAGCAGCTTACTATGCTTCAAGCCACAATAAATTTTTTTTTTAAAAAAAGGCATCCTCTGGCAGTGATCCTTGGGCATTAGGAAAAGAAGAAGAAACAAAGATTGCCAAGGTGGGACATAACCGCAACTCATAACTTCTGTCTTCAGGTTCATAAGAGGACTGCAGTTAGGTACAAAGAGATACGGCTATAGACATATATTTTCTCTTAATTCAGGGGTGTCCAACCTTGGTGACTTTAAGACCTGTGGACTGGGGAATTCTGGGAGTTGAAGTCCACAGGTCTTAAAGTCGCCAAGGTTGGACACCCCCATCTTAACTGATGATTTTGTTTTCCTAAAAGACTTGACTGCTTGAATCATACCAAGTATAGCATCCTATATGATTAAGATCTTTGAGAGCAGAAGGAACTTTCTGATGATCATGAATTGTAGACATAAACAGATTAACTCAGATTTCTGCCTACCACATGTCGCCCTAACCTTAACCATTCCAAATCTACAACCTCTTTCCAGTCGATGAATTGAAATGAATTTACCAACAACCAGCCTTCATTAAACTGGCAGCCAAGAACAGTTGGACAACATTTAGTTTGGGAACACTGCAATAGAAACAGCTAGAAACTTTATGTGAGGACCAAGATTGTACAACGTATACTTGGCTAGACAGTGTGACTAATGTGTGTCTGCATCTCTATGTGTGTCTCTCTCTCTGTGTGTGTACGTGGGGAGGCTTTAAGGTGTACAACTTCATAACAAGTCTCGTAAGTAGGGTAAAAGGTTACTAACCCTGCTTTCATCCAATCATCTCACACATGCTAGGAGACCAATGTCAGCGTCATCTCTGACCTTGGCAGGGTATAAAGAAATTGTATAGATTTATTGAGCTCAGTGGCACGTTGTCTAAAGCTTCCGTGATGGCTGTTATTCTCTCTTTCGCTCTGCTGCTGCCGACATGCACACAGTCATTTGTACAGATGTACATATAGGATATGAAAAGCCACACTCCCCAATCTGCTTCCTCACCATACAAAAGAAACCACAGCCTCTGTCTTGTCTGTGCTATATTTTCATGGTAGACAGACACTTGCACAAAGCCACACCAACAAGTCTCACCTCTTTCACCCCAACTTTTTTTTCCAGCGTGTCAGTATAGCAGGTGGGGTGAGGGGATGAACAACTGATAGCCTATCAGCCTCATGCAGTTCCCAAAGCACCCTTTTCAGCAGAACCCCAGAATCTGATTCTAAAGTTTGCGGGGGGGGGGGATACCATTTATAGGGAAATTTCACTTGCCTCTAAAAAGAGCTGTAATGGAAGCTGGAAGTCTTTAGAAAGTAACTTAGTCTCATTTCTTTGCTTAAAATCCCAGACCATCTTCAAAATGCTCCAAATCACAGGGCTGAAATGCAGCTATTTTGTCACTATATTTTGGCAGCGTGATTTGGAGCTATTTGTGAGAGTAGGGAAAGAAATCGGAATTGTTTATTTCTCAGGGACCTCTTGTTCCCATTTTCATCTTTAATCTCTTTTCCCCTCTCTGTCTCTCTGTCTCTGTCTCTGTCTCTGTCTCTGTCTCTGTCTCTGTCTCTGTCTCTGTCTCTGTCTCTGTCTCTGTCTCTGTCT
>NW_015386908.1:208184-249376 GCF_001527695.2 Protobothrops mucrosquamatus | reverse complement strand
TGGCTTTTTCAACAAGCGGGCCTGACCTAGGGTGAGTTTTAAATAGGGACAATTTTTAACGATTTTAAAGAGCCACAGCTACCAATATTTGGGTTTTAATTGGTTTTTAGTAGGGGAAATTTTTTTTGTATGATGTTTTAATACGCTGTGAGCCGCCCTGAGTCCCATGGGGAGAAGGGCGGCATATAAATCCTAAAAATAAAAATAAATAAATAAATAGTTGTTCAATAACAGAGCATGGTAGTTTGTGGCAGTCCTGAAATTAGTTCTGCTATAACACCCCTCTATAACTATTGAAACTGAAAGAATAAAAGAGATTCAAATGGTATCTCAACTCAACACCAAAGCTAATCAGATTATTTTGACACTTGGCCCAAATTCCACAAGTGATGCTGTTTCTTCCTCTTCTTCTTCACCCTCTTCCTTCTATATAGAATAGAATAGAATAGAATAGAATAGAATAGAACAGAACAGAACAGAACAGAACAGAACAGAACAGAACAGAACAGAACAGAATAGAATAGAATCACTTTATCTGGCAACTGTGATTAGACACACAAGGAATTTGTCTCCGGTGCAGAATCTCTCAGGGTACATGCAAAACAACAGAATGATAAATCATAATAATAATACCAATAAGAGGGAATAGCAAAGAAGATAAGAAGTGTAATAACAATGCTACAGCCATGCAACATGGATAAATGTACATAGACATTAGACAGGACTGTGAGAATTAGGTATTGAGCAGAGTGATGGCACAAGGGAAGAAACTGTCCCTGTGTCTAGTTGTTCTGGCATGCAATGTCCTATAAAACAGTTTATGTCCAGGATATGAGGGATCTACAGATATTTTGTCAGCCCTCTTTCTGGTTCATGCAGTATATACATCCTCAGTGGAAGGCAGGCTGGTTGCAGTTGTTCTTTCTGCAGTCCTAACTATTAGTTGGAGTCTATACCTGTCCAGTTTGGTTGTTGTACCAAACCAGACAGATATCTTAAATTATCCAAAGAATGAAGCAGGAACTCAGGAACAGTAATGCCAGCATTCCCAAATATCCACAGGTCAAAGGGCTTCTTTATGGATACATGCCCATATCCAATCAAATCAAAGTTAAATGAGGTTATACCAACGCAACTGGATCATGATGATTCAACACCCCACACAAGAAACTGGGACACTGTGTTTAATGAGAATAAATTTAAATTTCTTTGATGTTTCTGTGTGGTATAGAATAGAAGCCCCCAGGGTCCAACCTATTCCTTCTTAGTTACACTAGCTTTGTTAAATAAGCAAATAATCAGTTACCTGGATTGCATATCTGCCATGCATTAGCACCTTTTTTCTTAAAAGAAAAACACCAGTGCCTTTTACCCAGGAATGTTTTATATTAGACAATTAGCTACCCTGGAACCAATGTTAAAAAGGTGTTACAGAAATGTCTTATGACTGCAAATGTAAATAATTTGATTTTTGTTTTAAAGTAGTACACAGATTTTTTTTATCTGGTTTTCAAGAGAATTGTGTTAAAAATAAAGAGAAAGATTGCCTTATTGTATCTTGCAGTTCATAAGACATAAATATGNTGGAAATGTGTGATAGATGTGCTATAATAGGGCTGCCTCAAATCCTTAAAAAAAAAAGTGCTTTGCAATGTGTGGTGCCACATACAACCTTTCCCTTTTTATTTTTTAAAAACAGCCATGTTTTTTCCAAGTTTGCATAATTGTTTTGGAAGTTGCTCCTGGCTGTTTCTACACACATGTGAATTGCTCTGCTTTGCTCGGAAGCAGAGAAAAAAGTGAAATGGTTGTGTGAATTCACTTGCTATGGAGATAGCTGCTGCAACAGCCTAGAAAGAGATGTGACTGCTTAAATGGCTTAAAAATGATGCATTGTGTGCCCTGTTAAATGTTGAGGAATGCTTCTTTCAAAGTATTTGAATAGTCCTAATGTTTTGTGATGTGTAAGAGAAATGTACTGCAAATATGTATTCTCTGTATGTTTGTTGCCTTGATTCAAGTGAGTATATTTAGATCTTAGAGTTTCAATTTTACTTTAGATACTACTGAGCAATATTTCTTCTCTTCTCTTCTCTTCTCTTCTCTTCTCTTCTCTTCTCTTCTCTTCTCTTCTCCTTCCCCTCCCCTCCCCTCCCCTCCCCTCTCCTCTCCTCTCCTCTCCTCTCCTCTCCTCACACTAATGATGTTTCCATAACATAACTGTTGTACTGTGGAAAGCTCAGCTTGGTGGCTTCCTATCTGACCTTCACTGTCATTCAATAGTTCTGGGCAAAGAGGCAGGAGGGCATTTGATTTCAAATACAGTGGGGCCTTATGGAAGGTTAGGCCCCCTGCTGACTATTGTGGCTCAGTCCCTGCAGCACAAATAGCACTTATGTACAGGCAGATGTAAATTCATCCAGAGATGTTGGCCATCAGAATTTCATCTTTGGTCATGCAGGCACCATCAGGGATGGAACAGTTTGTTGTAATATTTTCCTATATCTTTGATGCTGTGTATGAAAATGATAGTTGTTCAATAACAGAGCATGGTAGTTTGTGGCGGTCCTGAAATTAGTTCTGCTATAACACCCCTCTATAACTATTGAAACTGAAAGAATAAAAGAGATGCAAATGGTATCTCAACTCAACCCCAAAGCTAATCAGATTATTTTGACACTTGGCCCAAATTCCACAAGTGATGCTGTTTCTTCCTCTTCTTCTTCACCCTCCTCCTTCACCCTCCTTCCTTCCTTCTCCCAATTGTAGGTCCAGCCTAATATTTTAACGATATTCTTAAGCAGAACTCCATAAATTAATTGACAACTATATTAAATGGAAATTGAAGATAACTCTCACTGATGATCCTCAGCACACCACCAAGGATTTTATCCTATATTTTTTAATGGATTTTCTATGTATCTTTAGACCTCAGCCATTCTGTTCTGGGTAGGAGCAAAGTTGCTCAGTGACTTTGGAATGGAATGGAATGGAATGAAATGGAATAGAATAGAATGGAATGGAATGGAATGGAATGGAATGGAATGGAATAGAATAGAATAGAATAGAATAGAATAGAATAGAATAGAATAGAATAGAATAGAATAGAATAGAATAAAGTAATAGAATCACTTTATCTGGCAACTGTGATTAGACACACAAGGAATTTGTCTCCGGTGCAGAATCTCTCAGGGTACATGCAAAACAACAGAATGATAAATCATAATAATAATACCAATAAGAGGGAATAGCAAAGAAGATAAGAAGTGTAATAACAATGCTACAGCCATGCAACATGGGTAAATGTACACAGACATTAGAGAATTAGGTATTGAGCAGAGTGATGGCACAAGGGAAGAAACTGTCCCTGTGTCTAGTTGTTCTGGCATGCAATGTCCTATAAAACAGTTTATGTCCAGGATGTGAGGGATCTATAGATATTTTGTCAGCCCTCTTTCTGGTTCATGCAGTATATACACCCTCAATGGAAGGCAGGCTGGTTGCAATTGTTCTTTCTGCAGTCCTAACTATTCGTTGGAGTCTATACCTGTCCAGTTTGGTTACTGTACCAAACCAGACAATTATATCTTAAATTATCCAAAGACTGAAGCAGGAACTCAGGAACAGTAATGCCACCATTCCCAAATATCCACAGGTCAAAGGGCTTCTTTATGGATATGTGCCCATATCCAATCAAATCAAAGTTAAATGAGGTTATACCAACGCAACTGGATCATGATGATTCAACACCCCACACAAGAAACTGGGACACTGTGTTTAATGAGAATAAATTTAAATTTCTTTGATGTTTCTGTGTGGTATAGAATAGAAGCCCCCAGGGTCCAACCTATTCCTTCTTAGTTACACTAGCTTTGTTAAATAAGCAAATAATCAGTTACCTGGATTGCATATCTGCCATGCATTAGCACCTTTTTTCTTAAAAGAAAAACACCAGTGCCTTTTACCCAGGAATGTTCTATATTAGACAATTAGCTACCCTGGAACCAATGTTAAAAAGGTGTTACAGAAATGTCTTATGACTGCAAATGTAAATAATTTGATTTTTGTTTTAAAGTAGTACACAGATTTTTTTTATCTGGTTTTCAAGAGAATTGTGTTAAAAATAAAGAGAAAGATTGCCTTATTGTATCTTGCAGTTCATAAGACATAAATATGTATCACTGTTGTGAAAGGAAGAAAGAGGAGCCCTGAATAAATGTCTAATTTGAAGATTACAAGAAGGAAAACTGTAAGTTGAAGTGGCAGAAGAAAAGCAAAAAGCACGGAGCACGGAAAGTGTTTTGAAAGATATTTTCATAATTTTGTGGCTCAACTTGCTGAGGCCAGCAATTTCTGACTGCTGCATCTGAAGTGGAGTCAATTTTCATTTCAGTCACAAAGCAATGTTATTTGTTTAAGGGAGAGATAAGAAAATAGAACAGTGATACTCTGTAATTGTTCCAACACCCAGCGAGTTTAATTCCAGTTACATAACGGAGCTGCTAGAATTCAGAATATGGCCTTTTGCTTTATATTACCCAGACACACAAACTGTATGGTAGTGCAGTGAGATATTAATGACACTATGAAAACATCAAGAATTTCTTTTTCAATGTTTTCATTTTGGCCATTGTCACATTTAAGAGTGAGTTTATTGATAATGTCAGCTTTTTATGAAACATTTTTATGTGATTTTTTTTTCATTTTTTGATGCAGAATTAAATATGAGGTCCTTGGTGCTTTCTGAGCTTGGCTGTTTTCTTGTAGACGTTTCATTACCCATCTAGGGAACATCATCAGTGCCCTGACAATGTTACTAGTTTGGGTAATGAAACATCTGCAAGAAAACAACCAAGCTCAGAGAACAACAAGGACCCCTCATGTCAACTCTGAGCTACAAATATTCTGCTTTATCGAGAATTAAATGTAGAAGTATAAGATGAACTCTGTTGAATCAGGAGACCCCATTTTATGTAGAATTCAGTGTCACACTGTGAACAACTAAGACCTTCACAAGCATAAATAGGAAAGCTATCACTCTATTCCACCGATGCTTTTTAGCAGCTGGAATTGAAATTATGCTGCCTGAGATTCTGAACATAGCATACGGTAATCAAGAGGACTACCCTTGGTAGACTTCTCCTTCCACTGCTGAAGTCACTTTCAGTTCAGATGTCAAGCTTTTTTCAAACCCACTGATTTTATGAGCAAACCAACTTTTAAAGCCACTAGTATATAAAAATAAAAGTGAGCCTTATTCCCTTCTAATTCTGATGATATTACCTAGTTTCGTAATGAAACGTCTGCAAAAAAAACAAAAAAAACCCCCACCAAGCTCAGAGAGTACCAAGGACTCCACAAACAAATTTTTAATTCTGAGACAAGCTGATCAAGCTTTATTCATTTGTTGGTTGGCTGGATTTATCTAAGCTTTGCTTAGGAGTTCAAGGTGTTATACATAGCACTATGTCTTCCCATTTTCTCCCATAATGACAACCCTGTCAGTGGCTGGCCTATAGTCATCAAATGAGCTTCCAGGGTTGATACTGGGCCTGAACTTGGCTTTCAACACCTGACTCAGAATACAACACTAGCTCTCATTTTTATCTCTTGCTAAAGTCAATGTGCCAGGTGTAAACTCCTTCATTAACTGCTGCCAGGGGAAAGTCGGTGTCAAGGGGATCCCAACTGATGGTGGCAAACTCTGGTTTTTGTTGAAAAAGTCGGAAGAATCTCCCATCCTCACCCCTATTCCCATCACAGTGGCCCAGATGGACTGTTGTTTTAATATGGTTGTCTTAGTTGCTTCTGTCTTTCAGCTGATGCCAACCAAAAAAGGAGACATGAGACTTTATCCTGGGTGAAACTATAAGAGGCTGAAGCAATGAACTGTGGGATCTTTTACGTTTTCTTATGTCAACACAACCTGATGGAGAAGAATTACAGGTAGTCCTAGACTTAACAACAGTTTGTTTAGTGTCCATTCAAAGTTACAATGACACTGAAAAAAGTGACTTATGACCATTTCTCACACTTATGACTGTTATCGCATCCCCATGGTCATGTGATCAAAATTCAGATGCTTGGCAACTGGCTCATATTTATGATGGTCGCAATGTCTCAGGATCATGTGATCACCTTTTGCGACCTTCAGACAAGCAAAATCAATGGGGAAGCCAAATTCACTTAACAACTGTGTTACTAACTTAACTGCAGTCATTCACTTAACAACTGTGGCAAGGAAGGCCATAAAAGGGGGCAAAACTCGCTTAACAACTGTCTCACTTAGCAACAGAAATTTTGGGCTCCGTTGAACGGTTACAAAAGCTGATGAAATTAACAGAGATGACCAACTTGACTGTGCTGATAAAAGAAAAGAACATAAGTACTTTTGTTTCTACTTGGAAACCGCTTCTGGACTTTGTGCTTGAGGTGGAAAAAAATGATGTCATGATTTTGGGTTTTACCGATTAGATTGATTTGCTGATACAGAAATGGCTACTATAGGAATGTAAAAAGTTGAAATTTGATTTTAATGTCTGATTTTACTGCAACAGATAGAGGCAGAAGTCAATGCCTTTTGTTTCTCCCCCCCCTTCTTCACACCTTTTTTGGTTTCCCTTTTTCTACTGTTGTCCCCTACTATTTGCTTTTGTATTTTCATATTTTATGATATAAATGAATAAACCTTAATAAAACAAAACAAAACAAAAAAGAAATTTTGGGCTCCATTGTGGTCGTAAGTTCAGGACTACCTGTATTTCATTTGTGTGATAGAAAAGATATCATTTCTTACTCTGGGACACTGCAAAACACAAAAATTGGATTTAAGGATTGTGTGCCTGCTTGCTCCACACAGAGCTGGAGATTCTGAACAATGGAGGAGGCTGTTTGATCTCTCCAAAAATACCTGTTCAGCATGACAGAGATTGAAGTCATCCATTCCCACCGAAAATTGGGAGAAGATCAGGCCTGGAAGACGCTTGCCATACTATCTCTGTTAGGGAATCATTTTTTTCCCTTAAAAGATGGCTGACGGTCTCTGTGATATTTGTGCCTATCATCCCTCTTTCTAGGCTAGGCCTTCTAAATATATTAGGACTCTAATATGGGAAAATTACAAGCCAAAGTCCTTCACCACTGGAGATTTATCCAGAATTCTCCTGAATAAGTAGTGAAGATAAACAAACATGCACCCCGTATGTTTAGAATATGCATTGTGTGCGAGTGCACAATGTAACGCACCCAGAGCCATTCTTTTAGCACGTGTACCAACAAATGCTGACAACCAAGTCTCAACGTGATTCACTGCAACCATCCTTCAAATATAGTCAAATGTGATGCAGGCAAGAATTTAAGGAACAGCAGAATCCCGTTTCAGCAGCTGCAGTCTACTTTCTTGGCTCAATTTTGCATCAGCTTTTCTTCCGCGGCACATGGCTCCCTTCAACTCTGCTGCCATTATCATCTTCATCTAGGGAAATACACTAGGCAAGTCATGGTGTGTGCATGAGAGCTGGGGGTTAAGAGGTGGGGAGGGTCCCAGGTGGCCTCTGGGTTCATGTGTTCTTCCACAGACACCTGCGTCCTGTCTTTGTGATGATCCTCTGAGAGTGACCACAATTCCAGAGCTTGGCTGCCTGGTTTATCACAAAGATGACCTTGCCATCGGCTACTAAACCTAAAACACTGCTATAAAAGAATGTTATCCACCAAAACTGTAAGCTGAAAATTAACAAAAACACCCCTGCCTTTCTTTTATTACTGATGGAACATTTCCCCCAGAAATATGGATAGACTTGACAGTTTTGACTGATGTTTTCCGTACAGTAGCCGGCTCTAATAGAGAGGACCTAAACAGAAATCCGATTGATTTTTCAACAGTTCTGTTGGAAAGGTAAAGCCCGGTTCTTCTTTTGTTCAAACAGAATAATAAATAAATAAACAACCATTTCTGCTAAAATATAGCAGTGCAGCATTTCATCACGAAACTGTTTAATGTGAAATCGATAGAAATAACAAGAAAATAATCTCTAAAAGTAAGTATAAACAGTAGACAAATCACTGCAAAATCAGAAACCGAGAAGCGGTCTGTGTGTGTGTGTTTGTGTGTGTATGTGTGGTGTGTGTAGGATAGCCTTTTGTGTGGAATAGCAGTTATTTCTGGATAAGATGCCTAGCAGCACAGACCATGCTAGCTGGAAGCTAAGGAAGTTAAAGTTGAAAGTATCTGGATATATCAACCTGAGGGAAGACAGTTCAGCTTAAAGTGAGCAACGATAAAACTTGATTACTGCATATCTGGAGATATTGCTTTTAAATAAAGCAAGATCATTTTAATAAGTGGAGGGCCTAGTGTAGGACCCAGAAAGAAGCCTGAGGAACCCCCCCTCAGGCTTTGTGGGATTCAAAGATTGTTGTGCTAAGATGGCCTCCCTCTCTCAGATCATTTAGGATTAATTGCACTGTCTTGTTAAAGGTGTGTGTGGGTGGATGTGATACTTTTAATGACCAGTTAAAGTTTGCCCAAGGGGAGAAGTAATAATCACTGCCTTGGGTAGCATGATAGGAGAGCAAGGAAATATTGTGCAGATAGTCCTTAACTTATGACCATAACTGAATCCACAATTTTGAGCATAAGTTGGGACGGTCATAAAATGGGTCACAATGTAACCACACATTTTGTTACGATCTTTTTTGTGGTAGTCTAAAACACACAGTCTCTGGTTTCTAGCCTCGTGCCTTAACCGCTAGACAAAACTAGCTCTAATTTAGATATCCAAGTTGAAAGTTTGGGGTGAGAAGTTCTGTCTTATAGGGGAGGCAACAGTTCAAGAAGTACTCTCTGCTTGGCTGTTGCTGTTCTTTACAATTTAGTTATTAGCTTTGCATCAATATACTTCTTTATTTTGTACAAACTCAAGCCACTCTACATAATGCCCCTTCCGCCTATTTTTCCCACACAAAAAACCATGTAAGGTGGGCTAGGCCAGGGGTCCCCAACCCCCAACCTCTTGGCTGCAGCCCAATCCAGGGTCTTGAGCTTTTCGGAACCAGGCCACGGAAGTGGCAGATGAGCGTGTGCGCGCATCCATTTGCATGAACAGCAGGCCCGTATGCCTGCCACTCACGCAAATGTAGCTGCACACCCACGCACTTGCCTGTCATTCGCGCAGAACCATCCCCTCCCCCCTTGTGGTCTGCAAAGGCAGAAAGGTTGGGGAACTCTCAACTAGGCTAAGAGAAAAGGGTCCCAAGTTATCATTCAGCTTCCATGCTTTAGGGAAGACTGGTTTCTAGTTCAGCATCTTAATCACTGCATCAAACTGGTTCTCTTAATGAAAAACATTTGGTGGGAATTGACAAGATTTTGCAGAAAACTGGCGAATTGTAATTCAGAAGTCTTCAACCTCTACAGACCTGGTCACTTTATCTTTAGTATTGTTTACTAGCAAATTAAACTTTCCCTAGGATTTCCCAGCTCTTCATGAATATCCTGAAATTAATAAAAGAAACATCATAGTGGTTATTTTCCCATTCCTTTTTGGAACAAAACAGTCTGACTCTATAAGTTTGTCTATGTGTATATTCAGAGTAGCATTTTGGTCAGTGTGCCCATCTCTTTCTCTACCAGGTGGACAATACACAAACAGGGCAGATAATTAATTTAAATAGTATAAAAGCAATAGAAGAAGAATTAAAACATGGTGGTGCTGAGAGCCTGGAGCCCGGAGGATTACAGGTGTGGAGAACCCCTTGTCGAACACATCACATAATGCTTTCCTTTATGAAGAAGATGGAGGTTCCAAGCTGGCGTTAATTTGCAGAAAGAATTAGAGTATGGAGGCAAGCGGTGGGTGTTGAAAGAATACACAGAAGCTAGGAAGACAAAAGTGCAATTGTGTTTCTTCTGAGTGTTGTTTTTTTTAAATGGTCTTAGTTATTCTAAAATACCCTCCCCCCTATTTTTAGAGTGCCAACCTTGCAGGCCAGAATTCTCATTTGAAAACATAAAAGCACCCATTTTATACATTCATCCTCTTAGTAAACCACCCAGGGAGGGAATCATAAAAGTGTATTAAAACATAACCAATCTGTATCTTAAGTATGTGGCTGGAAGGAACCAAAACTATAAATATCTCTGACTCCCACAGGATTTGAAATTTACAGTAACATTTCCCTAGATACTTCCAGCATTCAAGCTGACCTGTCTGAGTTATAACATGGTGATAAATAAGGGGTTGCAGCTTGCAAGGCTGTGTCACAATGAATCCTTTGGATCACATGTCTAAGCATCTATAATTGAGATATTTGTCTGAACACAGCATGAGCGTTTCCCAGCTAGCTTTACCACATCCCAGCCAAAGTCTCTAATTAACACCAAAGCACACACAGATCTGAAAGGGGAAGAGTCTCCAAGTCCAATCAGTTCAAAGAGATCATCACCTTGTATAAAGAGACAATAACAGAGCAAATCAGCTGTGTCAAGTGCTCCCTGAATAACCTCACTGGAAAACAAAGACCACACAGGTTAGCACCTCTCCATGTTGCATCTGTGAGCAGCTTAGCAGTCAACAACAGAAGAAACACACCAGAAAATTTACCACCTATATAGTTTTACCTATTCCTTGAAATAGTTGCTTATTCAGCTATGTCCAGTAGGTTCCAAAATAATAAGCCTAACATATAAATGATAAATCAATACTGTATACAACTCATAATGGTGATCACAACTACCTGATTAAAGCCTTGGCCTTCTGTATGTGTTTTGACACTGAAGGAGTGGGGTTTCAGTAGTAACGTTGCATAACCCCCATCTTGATGTTTTGCACCACCATCCCTGCAGATGTGTTCGGTTAGCATCCTTTCCACAGTCACAATGGAATAGCCAGTGCTATAAAGTGGCAGGGACAGCAAATCATTTCATTGTGTGTGTCATTTACTGTCATTGAGATAGTTATCTATTCATCCTTGAGCTGGCCCAAAGCAAAGCTAACAAAAAAAGTGCTCTCTCAATTACCTATTCTTTTCTGGCCTCTATTATAAAACTGGTCAACACTTGGATCTGAAGCAGGCAAATTCAACATTCTGGGTGCTCTTGCTTATTGTTGGCTTAAAGAGAAATAGGTGTAAAAAAGGACGAAGCAGAAGTGAAGCGTGAATGGAACTTAGGTAATGAACTGCTAATAAGGGGGACAAAGACCAGGAGGAGATTGGCTAAAATGGAGGCTGTTTGTCTAGCCCGCAATCCCCAAAAGACACTTCTGAACACAACCCCACTGGCCACCAGATTTCAAGAGATTTTTTTTCATAGGGTGCAATTAATGCTCACTCATGGACTGGGATAGTGACAGAGGGAATTGGAGCAAGGGAGAAAATTCATGTGGGTGTTTTGGTGAGTCAAAAGCTGAAAGTCAACAATGTGACCCAGCTGCAAAAAAATTCCAAATGCAATTCCAGGCTGCATCAAAATCAGTACAAAATCAGGATCAAGAGATGCTGTCATTTCTTTCTATTTCAGTTGGTCAGCCACACTTAGAAGACATCTCCAGTTCTCTGCAGTGCTTTTTAGGACAAACTGGAATGTTTCCAAAGGAGAATAGTTAAATTGATAAGGATCTTGACATTAAAAAAAATATTTAAGTACAATTAAAGGCAATAAGTACTATAGCATGGGTCTTCAAACTTGGCCCTTTTATGGCCCTTTTATGCCTGGCTGAGGAATTCTTGGAGTTGAAGTCCACAAGTCATAAAAGGGCCAAGTTTGAAGACCTCTGTATTATAGTATTGGAAGAAAAGGTTGCCATAAGGATTCTTAAGATTGCCATAGGTATCTTAAAATATCTTAAGGCATGGTTATTTAGAGTTGGTTCAGAAGACAAGACAAGAAACAATGGATTAAATCTACTAGTAATTAGATGCTACCTGGACATTAGGAAAAGTTTCCTAATAATAACAACTATACAACAATGGTACAGCCTGCTTTGGGTTATGGTGGACTCTGCTTTGGTAAAGGTGTTTAAACAGCTTGGAAAGCCATTGGTTGGAGATGCTATAGTAGGGGGTTTCTGCCTTGGGCAATGGAATGAATTAGATGACCATTAAGGTTTCTTCCAACTCTGACAATCTATGATTGTGCCATGCTAACTGACAAAGGTGGGGACAGGGCCTGTTTGAGGGGTGTCCAACCTTGGCATTTTTAAGCTTGTGGATTTCAGATGGTTTGGACTATAGTTCCTATCATATCTCACAATGCCCCCCATTTCAGCCTTATGTTGATATTTACCAGTGTTAGACCAGCCAACAGGGATAGCAAATGCAATACTTCCCAGTGGGTTCCTGGTGTGCAGACTTCCCTCAGTTTTTTTTGCATTTTGCAGACTTAAGCATTAAATGCCTTTCGAAAAACCTAACCCTAAAAATGAGATCTTTAGAGGAGCTGAGAGCAGAGGGATTTTCAATAGGCATTCACATGTGGTCTTATTATGCCGAATGAAGACTTACAGAGGGCTTGTTAGTTCTGTATTTGAGAAGTCTCTATTCTTTGCACTGTATTACATTGATTAATTGTACTAGTGAATGGAAAGATTGAGTGGCGGTTATTTGAGCATTCATCTATTTGTTCATATTAACTTCTCTTGTTACTGAGAACTGAGGGACATCATACGAGCCACAGATATGAATTAACAAGTCCCTTTCCTGGTTTTAAAGCCCAGTGCCCTAAGACTTTGATCAGGACTCCATAAGCTACAGCTAAAAATCAAGGATGTCACTTAAAAATTTGCCCATAGCTGTGCTTAGTTTTCTCTTATTAACACTGTCCTGGAACAGGAAAGGATCATAGTTTAAAGCCCCTGCTCTATAGCATCTCAAGGTTTCAAATTAAAACTTTTTTTAATGGCTCTACTGCATTGCCAGTTGTAGCTAAACAGATACATCAGTGTTCTTCCAAGACATGGTACCTACACAAGCAAGCCTAAAACAGAACTTGTCCGGGTGTGCAGTGGATTTTGAATGGAATTGGATTAGGATTAGTTGGGTCAATACTAGTGCCAAAGTTGTTGATATAGAAGACAACCTGAAGGAAATGTAGTAAATTATTGGGAGAATATATCTTTCTCATTAAGGCATAGGCATGAGTAGAATTCACATGTCCAGTTGTCCAGTTATCTTACTTATTGTAGATGTGGTGGTTCTGGTTAATTAACCAGTGGAATAGCTTACCTTTAGAAGTTGTAGGTACTTCATTACAGGAGATTTTAAGAAGAGACTGGACAGCCATTTGTCTGAAAGGGTATAGGGTCTCCTGCTTGAGCAGGGGGTTGGACTAGAAGACCTCCAAGGTCTTTTTTAGCTCAATTCCGAATTAAGTTGTGGGTGCTCCATCACTGGAGGTTTTTAAGAAGATATTGGACAGCCATTTGTCCAGAATGCTATAGAATCTCCTGCTCATGAAGGGAGTTGGACTAGAAGACCTTCAAAGGTCCATTCCAACTCTGTTGTTCTGCTCATAACTGGATAGCCTTCCTCATGGTACAGAAGGAAGAATTTCTGTTTAATTCCATGACATTCTTGATGATTTTATTCCTCATGCTCTTTAACATTTATTTAAAGTCACCAAGGGACCTCATTCAGAAATTTAGATTGAAATGTCATTTATATTCTGACAACTTGCATCCCTGCCTCTTTCTTTCATTAAATCCAGGTGAAGTGGGGGACTGTTGAACTACTGCATGGCTGCAATAATAAATATGATGAGGATCAACAAATTTAACCTTAATTTACACTGGTCAGAGATGTTGTTAATGGATAGCTTATCTGTTCAGCTACATGGTATTCAGTGTGTTCTGGAAGAAGTTGTACTCCCCCTAAATGATAAATTCATAAATCCATCAGTTCATATATCAACTATGCTTCAAGGATATTTACAAAAAACTTCTCGAACTACTTCAGAGATGCAAATATGTGTAGAAAATTATGAAACCACTGAGGCAATTTCACAAGTAGCTGACAATGCAGAGGAGTCAATTGCAATTTTGGAATATATACCTGACACCAACTTTTATTATGATGGTTTAAATATAAACCTCCCAACATAATTAAAGAAGAGCTTCAAGAAAATCTGCTACTTTTAAAAGTACAAGTTTGGGACTTTTTCCTCATGGACATTAACAAGGTTGAGAAAACCTTGAGAAAAAGAGAAGTTACAATAATTTGACAAACATTCCAGAGAAGAAAAAGATTTTATTCCATGAAGACAAGCTGGACACATCGGGCCCGCAGAACACCAGTTTGACACCCCTGTTCTACACAATATGAACAAACTGCTGTAACCCATCTGTTGGCAGGTAAAACCTGTTACAGAAAAATAACTCTGGATGCAGGCTACTAGGGCTATAAAACCTTTATATGGCTTGGTTTCCAGGAAACTGCAGGGCTGTGTACTTTAAACCGAATCTTCCTGTCCAGGCCACATTTTCCAAGTGGGAACCCTAAAGGTTTCTCAACTGTGGGAGATTTGGGGGAAGGAAAGAAATTTGTTTTTTCTCAGTTGTGCCACAATCCTTCTGGAAACAAGCTACCTGGAGATCTGGACAGTGACCTTGCTCCTGATTTAAAGAATGGCTGTTAAAACTGAGCTGTTCAGTAGGGCCTTTGAGAGTTTAGATCTTTGTCATTCAGGATGTCTAGTAATTATCATCATTATGGTTTTTATATTTTGAATAATAATGTTATAATTATTAATCATTAGGTAATATTTTAGGTGTTTCCTGTAGTTTTTTTTTAAGTAAAGTGCCACGAGTCCTTTGGGAGTAGGACAACATAAAAATTGAATGAATGAATGAATAAATGGATGGATGGATGAATGAAAGATGCTAGTTTGAATTTATAAATCCCTTCAAAACTTGGAACTACAGTATCTGGACTTGGGGGGGGGGGGGAACCACTTTCTAATGTTCTTAACTGTAACTTAGGAACATTTAGAGTCCACCCTCAAATGTTTCCCATGCCAAAATATGGCAAGTAGTTTTCCCGTGTTGGGACCTTTTGGAAATTGCTCCCCTATTTTAGATGACCTATCCTCAGAGGTATGTCTAGAAATGACATTTTTATTTTCCTCAACATTTCAGTTTATAAATGTGATCTTCAACATATGTGATCCTTAATAAACATATTTTTCAAGAACTCTGATTGGTTTCTGTTGTGATATATAATTTGATTATCGTATTTGTCTATTTTCATGGTTCAGACTGCATTTGGGTGATCTGAGTGCTTTCTAAGTGACCCTGTGAAAATGTTTTTCTTTGTTTGAAAGGCAGCGTTGAATTTAAACATGATCAACAAGCACCCAAACAAAATCTAAAGATGCATTGATTGCCTGGTATTGATGAGGTGCTTTGCATCATGCAGACATGTCAATCTGTTGAGGCAGGGCTGATCTACTTAGAATGGCTGACGCTGCTTTCCTCACACACTGTGCATAGACCCAGAGAAGCTGCTGTTACAAAGGGGGGTGGGGGGTGGGTGGGAAATGAAATAGCTGTTCTACTGATTATAGAGGGGACACCGTGTTGTGTCACAGAATCACTGCTTCTCTTGGGCTCTTCCTTTTGAGGATCAGCCCAGAAAGATGAGTAAATATAATAAATACATCTATAACTGTTCTGAGGTTAACAGACCAGGAAGAATTTTTTTTCTTTTACCATTTCTTTTTTATTATTATTATTATTATTTGTAAGGGCTGTGTTCCCTCTGGGAAATCTGTAATGGTTTGAAGGACCTGCTGGCTATGAATAAAGCCAAGGTCAAACTAGACAGGACAAGAGGTCTTTCTCTATTCTCTCTCTATTTCCCCCCCCCCTCTCTCTCTCTTTCAGATTGATAAACACATTTATTCCTGTCTCACATCCATTTTGATCTCTCTTCCCTTGTCTTTCTGTTCCCTCCTTTTCATTCCTTCTTCTACTGTGCTTCACAATCCTCCTCTCTATCTCATTCCTTCTCCCCTACTTTTTTATTTTTTCTTTTTCTGTTTCTCACCCTGTTCCTCTTACCTTCTTCCTCCAGTGCTGAATTGAGAACTTCTAATGTCATAAGAACAAAGCTGCCTTGTCTGCAATTTGCTGATAATAAGAGGCAAGTCAATGGCTTATACTAGGGAAAACTAACATTCCATAGCTCCACTATGGCTGAGCTGTAGATATGTATCTAATTCAGAAACTCATTCATTTTTTCATTCTATTTTTCTCATCCACTCACACAGACATGCAGTAATAAATCCTGGCAACACATGCATGTTCAGACATACCACCTTTACAAGCAAACTGAGCCTAGCTACCACAAACATTCATCTTTTCTTGTTTTCCACGCCACTGAAAATGAAGCCACCACCTTCAACTTTATCCTGAATGTATCATTAGGTCCTGTGAGATGATTCTTGCCATCTTGCTTGAAGATCAGGTTATTGGAAGGGCCGATTGGCTGGGGACAATGACAGCAAGAATATCTTTGCCTCCTGGCTGTATCTGATAGAAAAGAATATTTGTAACTCGGGGTTGAACTGTGGGGTCATGGTGCTCCCTGAGCTTGGTTGTTTTCTCACAGACATTTCATTACCAAAGTAGGTAACATCATCAATTCTAGAAGGGAATGTGGTTTGCCACTTCCTTCCAGCACTAATGCAAGAAAACGAAATGAAAATGAAACATCTGCAAGAAAACAACCAAGGACCCAATTGAATCTGATTGGGTGGTCTCATTCTGGCTACCCTGGTTTCCATGCTGATATGTGTTTGTGTGTGTTTGTGTGTGTGTGAGAGAAACTTGGATTTCCCCTAAAAACAAATGCTGTATGTATGGTTAAGGGGCATCACATTGTATGCTGTAAAATATCCATCTACGGGATTACATTCAGACATACAGTTTCAGACCTGGCTTAAAAACAGTAACTGTGAGAAGGACCTTGGAGTCCTAGTGGACGATCACTTGACTATGAGCCAGGAGTGTGCTGCAGCAGCCAAAAAAGCTAATACAATCCTGGGTTGTATAAACAGAGGCATAGACTCAAGATCACGCTAGATATTAGTACCACTTTATAAAACCCTAGTAAGACTACACCTGAAATACTGGAGGCCTGAAGACTAAAACATACGAAAAACAGCTGCAGGACTCGGGTTTGGCTAGTCTAAAGAAAAGAAGAAATAGGGGAGACATGATAGCAGTATTCCAGTATTTAAGGGGCTGTCACAAAGAAGAGGGGGTCATGTTATTAACCAAAGCACCAAAGGGCAGGACAAGAAACAATGGTTGGAAACTGATCAAAGAGAGAAGCAACCTTGAATTAAGGAGAAACTTCCTGACAGTGAGGACAATTAACCAGTGGAACAACTTGCCTTCAGAAATCATGGGTGCTCCATCACTGGAGATTTTTAAGAAGAGGCTAGACCAGGGGTAGGCAACCTCAGCTCTTTTATGACTCATGGACTTCAACTCCCAGAATTCCAGAGTCAGCATAGTCCATGAGTCATAAAAGAGCTGAGGTTGCCTACCCCTGGGCTAGACTGTCACTTGTCTGAGATGGTATAGGTTCTCCTGCTTGAGCAGGGGGCTGGATTAGAACACCTCCAAGGTTCCTTCCAGCTCTATTCTATTCTAAAGCATCTCCATTCAACTCAGTGCATGAAAAGGGATGCTTCTGCTGCAAGATAACATTGGCATGATTTGCCTGTGCTGAGCTTCTAGTGACATCATCCCACCTAGCTAAAGAATATGTGCAAATCTAACTGTTACGGACATGCAAATCTAACTGTTACGGACATACACCCATAATTACATTTCTTAATTGAATATAAATAAAACCTATTTTCTTCTACGCACTTAAGCCCAGACCAGGATTCTTTATACTATGCAGAAGACCTATGAGTAGAGATAATGGGATTTTTTAATTTTTCCCCCCTCAAATACCCTCTTTATCCAGATGAATTTGCAAACTGACAGAGCTGCCAATCTGCTGGGCCTGCTCACATCAACATAGCAGGTAGAAAACAAAAGCTGAAGCGTGCAGCACTTGCTATATAACCTAAAAACCAAGCACAGGATCCAGAGTTGACAAAACAATTGGCAACAATAAATGCAGACAACATACCATTTTGTTCGGTGTATCCCACAATTCAAGAATGCTTTGGAAGAGAAGGCTCCCTTATAATTTTAACTGCCAGGTAAAATTCAAGTCAATACCAGAAAAGCAGCTTGCATGAGCAATTAAAATTAATGTTAAGGAAAAATGGGTATGCTAAACTAAGCATTTTAACCACTGACACTGGACTTGAATCTCCCACAGAGAGAAGAAATTTTGCCAGGAATAACAAATCCCATCGTTAAGTGCAGCAAAGTGAGGGCTTATTTTATTCCTAAAGAAGACTATTTCCAAAACAGCAGACACTCCCATACAGTGCACAGTGCTTGACATCCAAGCCTACGTTATCTGACAATGTGAACAGCTGAGAGGAGCTTACAAAAATAACTCCAATTGTGTGAAACAGAGGCTTCATTATCACCTCTAAATGGCAAATCCTGTGTTGATGGCATTTCATTTCACGAAGGCCTCAATTTGAACTCACTTCCCCCCTTGACAGTAGGAAAACTGTTGGGAAGATCCATCTCAGCGTGGTGACCCTCAAGATTATCTTCCCTTTCATCTCCAAATACAGGGACAGGTTTAAGTCCGTAGGCCCCTCAGCAGAAAGGAGCGATCCCACGACTCCTATCACCTCTCCGAAAGACCAAATGTTGTAGGATTTTTTTTCGTGTATCTCCTCTGTTCTGTTGATACCTCCCAAATCTTTGAGGAGGCAAGTGATAAATTATGTTCTCACCTATCACGGCAGCTCTAATACCACGTCCCATCTTTCTCTCTGAGCTTCAAGGCACGCCAGAGCTGTGTTGGTGTGAATGGATCATCTTACTTAGCAGATTATTAGTATAATTGGCATTGCCTGGGTGTGCAGCTTTAGCTCTAGGTAGGTGTTGGTGCCATAGAAAAAGCCTGGATTTTTTTTAATTTTTATTATTTTTATTTTTTGCACTGTGACTGTGTTGACACTTTAGGAACATCTACTGGGAAGGAAACCTGAATCCTCACGACAGACAGCTCTTTAGTAAGGTTTCACATTATTCAAGTTGGAAATGTTATTTACTTATTCTGTCTGACAGTCCCTCTGCACTGGATTCAGCCTTTTGGAAGTATTTATTTTATTTGCCAATGTATCACACAAAAAATGTAAATGATACTACAGTAAGGATGATACCATAACAAAGATTTGGATGGTGATTTCTTTTCTTTTTCAGCATGACGGTGATATTAAACATGCACAACCCACGCAAAGTAAATTTGAGAAGGAATTCTCAAATCAGTTTTTCTTTAATAAATTAATTTGTTCAGTGGGCAACATACACAGAGAGGGAGGGAGAGAGGGAGGGAGGGAGGGAGGGAGAGAGAGATTCATTATATTCACTGCAAAATACCAGTAGTCCTCAACTTATGACCACAATTGAGCCCAAAATTTCTGTTGCTAAGCAAGACAATTGTTAAGTGAATTTTGTTCCATTTTGTGACCTTTCTTGATCCAGTTATTAAGTGAATCACTGCAGTTGTTAAATTAATAACATCCTTGTTAAATGAATCCAGCTTCCCGCTTGACTTTGCTTGTCAGAAGATCTCAAAAAGTGTTCACATGACCCCGGGGCACTGCAACCGTCATAAATACATGCCAGTTGCCAAGCATTTGATCATGTGACCATGGGGATGCTGCAATGGTTGTAAGTCTGAAAAACGGTCATAAGCCACCTTTTTCAGTGCCATTGTAACTTCAAACAACCACTAAAACAAAAAGTTGTAAGTCGAAGGACTGTCTGTATGCCTTAAATCATTGATCTGCCCTCCAGGCAAAACAAAACAATACTTCTCTGATACACTAAAGAGAACTTAAGTATTTTTATTATGAAGTATTTATGAAGTATTTTTAAAGCATTTCTTTTACGTATTTTCATTTTGAATGAAAATACTTCATTGTTGCTGCCGCCGGTGGTATTTTCAAAATAGTGGAGAGGGGAGGGGCAGGCTTCAAAAGTTTTCTCCAGCTTCTCTTTGGGGCAATCCATAGTAAAGGGGTCGTTTTTAACGTCATTAAAGAAAAGAGACGCCTCCCTGCAAAACAAGGCACAATCCTGCAATTTGAAGTATTGGTCTTAGCCTCTAAGGCTTTCACAGCTTGGCATCTCCAGGACTGACTCCACCAAATGGATTCCGTCTGGCCTGTTAGATCATGCAGGGTGGGGGGATTCTTATTTGGTTATTGGCTGTATGCAAAAACACTCAGAAGGCTTCTATTGGAAAAACAGTGCAAAATAGTGTTTCAGTGATTGGACAATTTGCCACTAAATTCCAGCAATGTGTCATATCACCTGTATGCCCACGGTATTGATGGTTGTTGACTGTTTTTCCACCTTTCAATTTTGTCTCTAGCACTTTTCTCACTTTTGGGATGCCTTGTTTACTAATCGCATTCTTAACTTCTCCCCATTTGATGTTATCCAGCTGTAAAATGCAACCATCCTCCTCCCAGGCATCCCCAGTGGCCAGCTACACCAGCTCACCACACTGCCTTGTTCTCTGCAGTTGCAGAGAATTCAGTGCAATGCAAAGTGCAGCTCCACAACTTGGCAACAAGTTCACAATTTTTTTTCAGACCAACGAACAGAATCTGCAGCCATTTTTGCTACAGTATGAAAGTTTGATGAGCAACTTTAGGCTGCCGAAAGAAAATCATGTAAACATTTAAGGGAAATGCTACACTCAATTGTTTTCTGTACAAGCTGCTCTTCTTTTCTAAAATTAAAACTAAGGCTAACATAAATATATGCACCAGGTTAACACACACATCCAGGTATCGTAAGACAAATTTGTGAATATTTAGATAAATGTGTGTTACAAATACCATAATGAAATCAGATTATACTACAGGTAGTCCTCGACTTACAACAGTTCATTTAGTGACAGTTCAAAGTTACAACGGCACTGAGAAAAGCAACTTATGACTGTTTTTCACATTTATGACCATTGCAGCATCCCCATCGTCATGTGATCAAAATTCAGAAGCTTGGCAACTGACTCATATTTATGACAATTGCAGTGTCCCAGGATCATGTGATCACCCTTTGCAATCTTCTGACAAGCAAAGTCAATGGGGAAGCCAGATTCATTTTACAACCGTGTTACTAATTTAACAACTGCAGCGTGACAAGAAAGGTCATCAAATGGGGCAAAATTCACTTAACAAATGTCTCGCTTAGTAACAGAAATTCTGGGGTCAATTATGGTCATAAGTCGAGGACTTCCTGTATAGAAGCCCTACTGAAAGCCATGCTGCCCAAATTCTTTTATTCTTGTATCTACTTGAAGAAGAGTCTCTGCCCAAGGAATTATTTTACAATTCTCCTCAGACCTTCATTAAATTAAAGCACTCTGCTCTCTGCCAAAAATACCACATCACTGAGACAGAACCGGCAGTGATATTAATGGGTGTTGCTTTTCTAAATCCCTGACCAATAAATAATTGAGCTTGTATTTCAAAGCCAAATTTTGTATGACTGAAATGTTTCAAAAGATACTTCATATTTCTGACATATCTGACAAAGAAAGAAAGGAAGGAAGGAAGGAAGGAAGGAAGGAAGGAAGGAAGGAAGGAAGGAAGGAAGGAAGGAAGAAGGAGGGAGGGAGGGAGGGAAGAAGGAAGGAAGGAAGGAAGGAAGGAAGGAAGGAAGGAAGGAAGGAAGGAAGGAAGGAAGGAAGGAAGGAAAGTTAACTTTACACAGATTTCCAAAACATCCTATTACTTTGGGAGAAGCTTTTCAATGGCACTTCTGAAAGATGCTGCATTATAACATCAATTAAATCCATGTATTATTTCAAAGTCAAAAAGCCAGCACAGCTAATAGGTGTGTTAACGAAGACTGCCAATCCATGTGCTGCCAACAATTTTACTAGCAAGGTCTCAAAAGAACAGTTGCAAGATTACCGCATATTACAATAAGGCAATTACATGTATTTACCTTAATTATATACTTAGACATAATTATAATAATTGCATGTATAGGTCATATTTGACAAAATTTTAAAAAGGAAAACTCTAGCAAAGCTCACCATAAGACTGATGAAAGAAATAGAGTGATGCTAGGAGAAATTTAAACAATAGAAGGACATTTTAAAAAGAGCTTTAATCTTCAGGCACAATTTGATATTGATATTTGTCAGGGAGAAGTCTACCATATTCCGCATTGCTGTTCCCACATACAGTGCTTAACTCTTGAGTATTAATTTCTCCTCTTTCGCCCTCTTTAAGAAATATTATGGTTAATTCTAGAGTCAGAGAGATGTTCGGACTGGATTTGGCATTTTTGTCCATCTCTTGAGACCTTCACAAGGACCTGGGTAGATGTTTGATGGTGTTAAAGGTATTGTTGGAGGATATAAGCTGTTCAAACCAAAGCTGCCTTTTGCAATTGACCAGTGGTGATTTTGTCAATGCTGGTGATGTTCAAGAGGTTCTCCAGATGTTTTGGGATTGCACTCAAGGGGCCTATTACTATTGTCCCTACCTTTACTTTGTTTTGCCACAGTCATTCTATTGTTTGCATGTCTTCGTATTTTGTGATGTTCTCCAGCTCTTTCTCTTCTCTTCTACTGTCTCCAGGTACTGTCACATCCACTATCCAGATGTTTTTGTTTTTGTTATCAACGATTGTTAAGTCTGGAGTGTTATATGGCAGATGCTTGTCTATCTGGATTCTAAAAACATAGAACACTTTAGCGTTCCAATGGGCCATTCTAGGCCTAGGAGGCCTCCTCCAGGCCTCTGAGGCCTAGACTGGACTTCTGGAAGCCAATCAATTCTCAAAATGGAGCAAAATTTAGCTACTGGTTCTACTGAACCGGTGCGAACCGGCTGAATCCCACCACTGATACCAGTCCCAGATCTACAAACACCAATGAAAAAAGAAATAGAAAATAACTGGCATACATACCATTTGATGTTATAGTCTTTTAAAGCTGAGCTTTGGTAAGTAGTATGCTTAATCAGTTTAAATAAAGCTTAGTTTTTATTTATTCATGAAGCTTACCTATTGCTTTCCAGTGCTTGGCACCAGTGTTCAGACCTAACTGCATTATACATGCTGTGTTTTTCAAAAAAACGCAAGCGGGATTATGGAGATTTGTAAAATAAATATTTTTTCTTTAAATATTCTTTTGTAAACATTCCAGTATGCAAAATACCAGCAGTAAGTGAAAGCTCCCAGTGTGTCTATTGATTGACCTTTTCTGATTTTTTTTTGTCTTTTGCAATGCTACAAGATACAAAGATTTAGTCTACCTGATCAGCAAAACCCAGCATTTAGCGTTTTAAGTCCTATAGAAGTCGTGAACTTTCTAAGAAGATAGATAACTCTGCAGAACCATATCAAAAAAGTTCTTTCCGATATCAACCAAGACACAAAATGAGTATTTTTTTTAAAAGATAAAGTTTTTTTCTAGGATGGTACCTTACAATTTATGTTCTATTTCATTTTTAAAACCATTAGTTTTTCCTTTAGTCTTTGGACATGGTCTAGACCAGGGTCTGCAACCTGGACAACTTTAAGACTTGTGGACTTCATAGCTGGCTGAGGAATTCTGGGAGCTGAAGTCCACAAGTCTTAAAGTTGTCCAGGTTGCAGACCCTTGGGGGCTGAGGAATTCTGGGAGCTGAAGTCCACAAGACCCGCTCCAGTCGGGCTTCAGGCCGGGATACAGCACGGAAACGGCATTGGTCACATTGGTGAATGATCTCTGGAGGGCCCGGGACAGGGGTTATTCCTCTGTCCTAGTTCTTTTGGACCTCTCAGCGGCTTTTGATACTGTGGACCACGGTATCATGCTGCGGCGTCTGGTGGGACTGGGAGTGGGAGGCACCGTTTTGCGGTGGTTCTCCTCCTTCCTCACCGACTGCACGCAGTCTGTATTGGCAGGGGGGCAGAGGTCGGCCCTAAGTCCCCTAACTTGTGGGGTGCCACAAGGGTCGGTCCTCTCCCCCTTATTGTTCAATATTTATGTGAAGCCGCTGGGGGAGATCATCCGTGGCTTTGGGGTGGACTTCCATCGGTACGCAATCTGGGTGTCCTCCTGGATCCACGGCTGACACTGGAAGACCAGTTGACGGCTGTGGCCAGGGGGGCGTTTTACCGGGTACGCCTGGTACACCAGTTGCGGCCTTTTCTGGACTGGGATGCCTTGCGCACAGTTACCCATGCTCTTGTCACCTCCCGCCTGGACTACTGTAACACTCTCTACATGGGGCTCCCCTTGAGGAGCACTCGGAGGCTCCAGTTAGTCCAGAATGCAGCCGCGCGGGCGGTGATGGGAGCGACTCGTCGCTCCCATGTAACGCCGCTGCTGCGCGAGCTGCACTGGCTGCCTGTGGCCTTCCGAGTGCGCTTCAAGGTGTTGATTATCATCTTTAAAGTGCACCATGGCATCGGACCTGGCTATCTCCGAGACCGCCTTCTGCCACAGATCATCTCTCACCGACCGATACGCTCCCATAGAGAGGGTCTCCTCAGGGTGCCGTCAGCCAGACAGTGCCGGTTGGCGACCCCCAGGGAGAGAGCCTTCTCTGTTGGAGCCCCCACCCTCTGGAACAAGCTGCCCCCAGAGATCCGGGTGATTCCGGATCTCCCCTCCTTCCGCCGCGCCCTCAAGACATGGCTGTTTCAGCAGGCAGGACTGGCCTAGGGATATTTTTACTATTGGATTTTTAATCAACTTTTAAAAATAAGGAAAGGCCTATTTAAATATATTTTTAATCTGTTTTAATTTTGTATATTGTATCAATTGTTCTGTTTTAATTGGCTGTAAGCCGCCCTGAGTCCACCAGGAGAAGGGCGGGATATAAATGCAATAAACTTAAACTTAAACTTAAACTTAAAGTTGTCCAGGTTGCAGACCCCTGGTGGCTGAGGAATACTGGGAGCTGAAGTCCACAAGTCTTAAAGTTGTCCAGGTTGCAGACCCCTGGTCTAGAACGTAGAAATGAGTTTAACACTGATGGAAGAGAGTTATGATTGACAGGTAGATTGACATGTGTACAGGTAGTTCTCAACTGACCACGATTGGAACCAAAATTTTCATTGCTAAGCAAGATGGTTGTTAAGTGAGCCTGATTTTATAATTATTATTTTTTTCCACAGTTCCCATGGTCACATGATTAAAATTCAGACGTTTGGCAACTGGTTCACATTTATAGCAGTTACAATATCTGGGGTCATGTGATCACCTTTTGCGACCTTCTGACAAGCAAAGTCACTGGGGAAGCCTGGTTCACTTAACAACCGTGTCACTAACTTAATCTGCAGGGATGCACTGAACACCTGTGGCAAGAAAGGTCGCAAAACCGTCTCACTTAGCAACAGAAATTTTGGGCTCAATTGTGGTCATAAGAGGAGGACTGCCTATAAACACAAATAGATAGGAGTGAATCCTTTTTCGTCCTGCTCTGCAAATTTTTTTTTTTCTCCCTTCAAGCACTGAGAAAGACAGAGAGGGATGTAAATGGCTGCAATGACAAAAGATCCCAAATGCAGAAAATAATAATAATGATAATGATAATGATAATGATGATGATGATGATGATGATGATGATGATGATGATGATAATAATAATAATAATAATAATAATAATAATAATAATAATAATAATAATAATAAAGTTGGAAGGGACCTTGGAGGTCATCTAGTCCAACCCCCTACTCAGGCAGGAAATCCTATACAATTTCAGACAAATTGTTGTCCAGTCTCTTCTTAAAAACTTCCAGTGTTGGAGCAGTCACAGCTTCTGGAGGCAGGTTGTTCCACTGATTAATTGTTCTAACTGTCAGAAAATTTCTCCTTAGTTCTAGATTGCTTCTCTCTTCTCTCTTTGGTTAGTTTCCCTAAATTGCTTCTTGTCCTGTGTTCAGGTGCTTTGGAGAATAGCTTGACTCCCTCTTCTTTGTGGCAGCCCCTGAGATATTGGAACACTGCTATCATGTCCCCCTCGTCCTTCTCTTCATTAGACTAGACATACCCAATTCCAACAGCCGTTCTTTATATGTTTTAGCCTCCAGTCCACTAATCATCTTTGTTGCTCTTCTCTGTACTCTTTCTAGAGTCTCAACATCTTTTTTACATGGTGACCAAAACTGGATGCAGTGTTCCAAGTGTGGCCTTACCAAGGCATTGTAAAGTGGTATTAATACTTCACGTGATCTTGATTCTATCCCTTTGTTAATGCAGCCTAGCACTGTGTTGACTTTTTTGGCAGCTGCAGCACACTGCTGGCTCATATTTAAGTGATTGTTCACTAGGACTCCAAGATCCCTCTCACAGTTGCTACTAGATATAGTATATATCTAGATATATAGTATATCTAGTATATCTATATACTAGATATACTAGAATAGATATAAACAGTGCTCAGGCTTGGTTTATGGTCCAGGAAGCAGGAAAATGCAGGACTGTGTTATATGGACTTCCCATTTAACCTATCGTGGCTCCGATCTTCCATTTAAAACAACGCATAGCAGTTATTATAACAAATAATTGTTGGCAACGCTTTGGGGAAAAGACTAAAGCTTTACTCCTTGAATTAATATCTCGGGAGCCATAAACTGCAACAGTGTACAATGTAGACAATAGATACAAAGTTCTAAACTTCAAATGAGATGGGATCCCATGATTGCAAAAGGAAGGGCACCTTGATTATTTCATGAGATAAAGTTAATTGAAGAAAGTTTGATTAGTGACCTCCCCCCCACCCACCCCCCATTTTTGGTAAAGTCATTTGAAAGAGTAAAAAAGATGAAGAAAAACCAAAAGGAAAAATAATTGGAGGATTAGCTTTTCTTCCCTTCTCCCCACTACGGAAAGTATTATGATAGCCTTATGAAAGGAGAATTTAAAACCCTGATTTACAGCAGAAAAGGCACGTTAAAAATAGCAACATCAATGTGTCTTTAATCAGTATGCTTTTTTAAAGAATTGTTTTAATATCAGTTCATCAGATATATGGAACCATCACGCATAATCAAAATGCAAATTGGCACCACCCATTTGTAATCTGGACGGAAGAGAGGAAGACGTGCAACATGCATAATTTTTTTCCCTATACATAAAATACTTTCTGGGAAGCCCAAGACATGGAGGAAAGTCTAATTTCCATCAGACATTACTGTCACTTTCTTTCATTTACTACTCAGCTCACAGGTTGTTTACCTCTAAAGGTGAAACAGGAAAAGACCAATTCCTAATATCTGGGGGAATAGAAGGATTTATATTCCTCGCAGACAGCTGGTTATTTGCATTCTTTTAGAGAATTGTTGTGGCCACTTGGGAGTTTGTCTTTGTCCTGAGGGTCACCTGAATAGTGCAAATGGGTGTGGAGCCTTCTTGGAACTGCTGATTTGAACTGATTTTCAGCAGTTCCAAGAAGGCTCCACACCCATTTGCATATTCAGGTGTTTGCAAGGAATATAAATCCTTCCATTCCCCACCATCCAGTCAGAACTGAAGAAGCTTCTTGGATGAGAAGCGAAACATCTTCAAAGAAAAACAAGGAAGTCCAGTTGCCTCTTGAAAAAGCACCTTTGGG
The DNA here is from genome assembly GCF_001527695.2 of Protobothrops mucrosquamatus. Taxonomy (NCBI): domain Eukaryota; kingdom Metazoa; phylum Chordata; class Lepidosauria; order Squamata; family Viperidae; genus Protobothrops; species Protobothrops mucrosquamatus. The sequence goes on along the minus strand of NW_015386908.1, from coordinate 221,658 downwards.
ACAACCATGACTGAGAATCTCCATAGACACTTTGTATTAATGCTTGTCCATCACTTAGAAACCTCCTATGTTTTTCTTGCTTCCAGATCCTCCTAACAATGGTATGAGAGGAAGAGGAGAAAAGGAACAGAATAACAGAGTTGGAAAGGACCTTGGGGGTCTTCTAGTCCACCCCCCCTGCTCAGGCAGGAAACCCTAAACCATTTCAGACAAATGGTTGTGCAAAAAATATGGAACGCTTCACGAATTTGCATGTCATCCTTGCACAGGGGCCATGCTAATCTTCTCTGTGTTGTTTCAATTTTAGTATACAGCATATGCTGCCAAAGCAAAGAAGGGACCTGACCTTATGGAGTTGAGAAATAGTTAAAAAGAAGACAGCAAAACCATCCTGTTTCTGAATCAATATATTTTTGATGAAGATGTTTTAGGTTGGTTCCCCCCCCCTTTTTTTTTTTTACAAAATGCTTAATAGTAAATGAGAGAAATGTTTGTGGTAAGAATTGTATGGCCCATTCTTATATTTCCTGTTGTCCCACGATAAATATCCTGTACTGGTGAATGAAATCAGAGCACTTACAAGAGGTGTTCAGGATACAGAAGGATTATTATAAGCTCGGGAGAGAAAAGAGATTTACAGAGTTCACACTGGAATCAGCCTTTCTTGAATACAAAAAGCACTAACAAGAAGCACTCAGCTGTCCTTGAAATTTAGAGAAAAGTGTTGACATCCTCATTTTCCCTGCTTTTTTTAAAAAAACTTAACAATTACCAATAAATCCTAAGAGTTACCAAGTTCTAGAGGTTTGCTATAACATGTGTAGAGTAAGATATAACCTGTATTTGTTTGTGCATTTTAAATAGCGCCTTATTAACCACGTAATAATAATGATCTTAAAACAACTTATCAGACCCAAATGTCACGTGGCCTTATTTGTATTCCCTTCTCATAAATCCTCCCAAGCAGATGTATATACTTGTTGTCAGCTGTATTTGTCACAGCACTAGATGTCTTTGGCCCATTTTTCAGTATGCTGTTAGACTTGATTTATCGTGGGGTGTCATTCCTGCCATTTTCTTTGCAAATCTCCCTCCCCTGCCTTGAAGGAAGAAGTCATCTAGTTGGGAAGAATCCGAATGGTGGAGAAGAGAGCTAGATAATCAGAGACTTGGCTGATCACTCTTTCACAAGGCAATTCCACTCTGGCTATAGATTTTTTTTTTAAAGGTGGGGGGGTTGTGGTTTCAAACTCTGAGAAAAAGTAATCACACCCTTAAATACATAAATCAATACAGCCTGTGCTGTTAAATAGAAAGCTGCACTTTTCTTATGTTACTTTAATCTGTTTTATTAGAGTGAAGTGAAGCTCCTCTGGCAATCAGAATGCAGAAGGTGACTATCCAATTATCACTTTATAAAACCATTCATAGGAACGAATACAAAGGCAGCATCTCAATCCCGCACACGTATATTCATTCTCCTGTTGGATAAGGACTCAACAGGCAGGTCAGTCTTTCAAGGGCTTGGTCCGCCACTGCAGCATCTTGGCCAATTAAAAAGAACAATATAAAAGCCTCCTGGTAAACTCTTAAAATTAATGCCTTCTTTAAACATCCACCTTTGAATTTAGCAGACTCTGACTGGCTTCTCAGAGCTAGGCCTCGCTTGACCATGGCTTGTTGAATAAACTACCATTGGTTGATTGCATACAAGTTACCAAATTGTACACCAAACCTCACCAAGACAAACTAAAGACATCACACTGGACATCCTAGCCCAATCTTGCCATCTCTCACTGGCTGGTAGTGTCCATCCAGCAGAGATCTTACCCACAGCCTATAATCTGATCACTTTTGTCAGAATAAATATCTCATATTTCTGCTTGCAAAGCATATGGATGAATTGCCTCCAGGCAAGATGGCTGGCAGATAAATCTAATAAATAATAAATAAAAATATGGATATCAGAAACTTATTCTGCAACAGATAATTTACCCATCTAAGCCAGTCCTGTCAATATTGATTAGAAATGGACCTCTAGGTTACCAACCTTACCTGGAGATACCAAGGATTAAATTGGAAGCCTTCTGCACACACACACACACACATATATATATATCTACCATTGAGCTAAAGTCTCACCAAAAATGCAGGTCTTTTACCAATTTACAATCTGGTCTGGGATCCTTAGGAAGCAGCTTTTCCCATTCGTGTTTAGCAAACTTAAATTCTGAGTTGATGGTGAAAGATGTTAACTCAGTGGGCTAATGCATAGGCCTAGAGAGGAATATTCATGTTCTTGTTCAAATATTTCAAAAAATAGATGGTTTCATTGAAAATATAAGGCCAATGTCCATTGCTTTTGCCCTGCAAGGCAACGAATCTAACCAAGGTCTGGCAGAAACCCAAGCTAACTTTTATCTGCATGGCACAAAGGACCAATTCTGGTAAATCATTTTAAAGAATTGTCACAGTAAGCTTCTAGAATCCTGAATCACTTTAAACTTACAATAGCATCGCAGCAGGGATGAATAACTGAACTTTTGACCTAACCAGGAGAATATGTGTCCACGCTCAGGACTTCACACTTGTAAAAATTGCTTTCTGAAGGAGGGAATTGAAGAAAGAAAAGATGGAGGTTTGTTGATTTGACAAATAGGTAATACAGATCAAGAAACAGAGCTGTAAAAATATGACAAATGTGAAAAGAATAATTGTTGTGTAATATTTCATTCTCTCTACTACTACTACAAATCTGCACATTGAATAGTGGTTGAAAGTTCCAACAAGCTTTTCTGTCAGCTCCCTGTTAGAGTATCAGAGATTTCTATTCATTCATTCATTCATTCATTCATTCACATAACTGTGTCTGTGTGTACTGAAAAGTTTCTGTCTCAGTTCCAATCTCCAGCATGAATATATGCATGTGTGTACGGTATGTGAAACAGTGTAAGAAGCCTGGAACTGATTAAGCCAGCACTGGCTGGAGTATCAAGAAAAACATTTACCAATACCAGTTAGGGAGAGAAGAAGCAGGAACAATGTATCCCCCAGCTCTGTATCTATGCCTGCAATGGTGGAATTCAAATATGTGAACAACCAGTTCTCTGTGTGGATGCTGCTTCCAGAAGTCCATTCTGGGCCTCGGCAACAAAAAATTAGCTACCGGTTCTGCTGAACTGGTGCAAACCGGCTGAATCCCACCACTGCATGCCTGCCTCCACAAACTAGACAGGCACAAGGTATCAGCATACTGTACAAACCCTTGGAAGGAACCATGTTCACTCTTCTCTTGTGAGAACAGCTGGGCTTAAAAAATGATTAAGGTTCCTGTTTAGGCTATTCTGCCTCAAATCACAGCATAACCACCAATGCCAGACCTTTGAAATTTCTGGCTCTTTATAGTTGTTTTTTTTCTTTTTGGCATCAGAAGTCTTTTTAAGCTCCCCATTACTATTTTCCTCCTGTGTGGTATCCAGGCTGGACCCCGATAATCCTCAGTTGTTAAGAAACAAGTGAAAAGCTATAGTGCACGTACTTATCGTAGCTTCCTTTTTCACCCACGAGGTTACTCTTTTACATTCTATGTTCTGCCATTTATGAGAAGATTTAGGATCATTTGTAGATTTGCCCCAACGTCATGCAAAACTCCTTGTTTGCACCTATTTCCCGTAAGCTCTCATCTGTGCTTTCCCTCAGAAAACCCTGTAAAATCCAGTAGAATTTTCAGGAGGCTAATAGTGTGCTTTTCTGTTGGATTGGTGCTCTTTAAGCAGACCTTTGCATCCAAAGCTTGGCTAAGATTTATGATTACATCACCTAAAGATTGGATTATGTTTCACTATCCTATTTAGAATCAATCACTAAGATAATATTTACGGTGATCTCCCCACTCCATAGCTTAAATTCAGTGTTAAAAATCCATCAATTACTATTTAATCAGTAGGCTTCCAGGACAATTCTTGTTGAAGACCTGGGCTAAAAAAAATCTCCAAATGGAGCTATATAGAATAGAATAGAGCTGGAAGGGACCTTGGAGATCTTCTAGTCCAGCCCCCTGCTCAAGCAGGAGAACCTATACCGTCTCAGACAGGTATTCTGTTGAACATAAATTAATTAGGTTGCTAACATGAACATGGATCCTGAATCCAAAAGATATGTTTTAATGATTAAGTGGTATCAAGACAGCATCAACAGTGACCGAAAAGCTAGATTTTCTTCAGGATGATGTGTTCAGTTTGGTCTTTGAGGCCTTCCAAAGTTGTATTGGATTACTTTTCTAATTGATTATGTTTTAATTGGAAATACCACAGGCATTGCTAATGTTAATTTGAATACCAATCATATTTAGATATTGGCTCTTGTCATTACTTTGTGTAACATGGCATGAAGTGGTTCTACATGCTGCTATACAAGCTTGGCATTCCTGAAATCAGCTAAATGTAAGCATTTTTTCTAGGAATTGTACAATTGTTTTTATTTCAATTGGATTTTTTTGTTTTTCTTTTCTTGTTTTGTTTTAAAAAGAGCTTTGGGAGAGATTGAAATACAATGAAATTTGGATGCCAAAACTGTCAGAGCCTTATTGGACATTTTTGCTCATTTCTTCAGTCTAAATATAGCTCAAAACTATTCTGTCAATAATTATGGCAAATTTTAGTGGATTAATTTGGGTAGGCTGCATGGGTGCAAAAATTAAATAATAACAACAATAATAACAGAACATAAAACATCAACATTCGCTTATCCCAGGTTCTTCGGACGGACTCGATGGGTAGATAAAAATGCCAAATCCAATCTGAATGTCCGGCTGAATGTACGAGGAATGTAATCATTGCAATGACTATATAACTTAACAGATTGCTGAGCCCGACAAATGGAAGCAAGGATGCATGTTAGGGAAAAGAAAGTGTTATAGTCATTGGCTATGGACCATAGTACATGGTTTCAAAGAAACATTTGGTGGTGATGGCCATAGCATTCCATACTAGCTTTCAACTGCTGTATTTATCATGGTGATTCAGTTTAATGATAGCTATGAATTAGGATGCTTGAGAAATTTAGTGGGTGCAAATTTCCGTACAGATTCACCTGATCCACAGTTTTCAGGAAGATTTTAGAGATTTGCTTCAGAAGGGGTGGACAGCAGCAGGGGTGGGCAACTATGGCCCCTTTAGGACCAGCAGGAATTCTAGGAGTTGAAGTCCACAGGTTGTAAAGGGGACATAGTTGCCCACCCCTTCTCCACAATATCTTCTTCAAGTCAATGAGAAAAAAACACGGGTGCTTCCAAGGACCCACCCCTACTGGGAGGATTGATGAAAACAGTCTGGATCATGTTTTGCTGAAAACATGTATGTGCACTTGTTAGGAATCACAGAGGTATTTTTCCCCCAAGATATGATGAGCTTCAGCTTTTATCACCCAGCTCCAAGAAATGCAAAATATTTTGTATACTAAAAAGTGCCATAGATGTGATACATAGTAATTTCGCACTTTGAAATTTTAATCCAATGCAAAACAAAGGCTGCTGCAACCTCGATATTCCCAAGACTTGGCACTTTGAATTCCTTTGAGGTACAGATTGAAAAAAGTCCTTTCAACTCGAGGAAATGTATATGAATCATATTCATTTATTCATAAAATACACTGCTGGAAACAGATATCAAGTATGACAGATATCTATTATATGGCTCTAACCACAGTTTTGCTACATCAAGTCAGAGAGGAAATCACTAACTATACATTCCAAGAATTACTCACTGCCGTATGCCTATAGCAGAATTCTAGGAGATGAACTGACAGGGCATTTTCAGCAATCATTCATGAAAGCAGTCACCACTGTGGCACTAAGTATCTTGTTTGAAAAGATCCATGTAGAGCATTTGCATAGAGAACTGTTGTTTGTTGAAAGTGCACAGACGTCAAAAATTCTACTGCATTATAAAACAGAATCTAATATTACAAAATATGAAGTCTGGTGAATGTACTGTATGTAGCTATGTGAAAATGTTCAGTTTCAATTAATTGTCCTAAGCCATCTAATTACACATGTTCCTTGGGGGATCTAAAACTCCAAAAGTAAGATAGTTTTGAAATAGAATAATATAAAGAATAAACAAATTAAAAACCTTTTATTACTATTGTTGGCTGCCAACAGTTTCAGAGGCAGAGATAATATTGGATTGCACATTTATTTGAATGTTGCAATCGAGTACTTATATCAAGAATTGTTTATAGAAATGCTTAGCTTACCCAAATAGCTATATAAATAATATAACCATAGATAATAATAAATTAGATACTTCAGCATCCACCTCAGCTTACTATTTTGATATTATTTTGGAGGTTAATTGCTTATTAGTTTCCAGGACCATCTATGGATCGTAGAGCAAGTTAAAAAGCTGTTATACCTTACTAGAAAAGCTGAATTTATTATTACATTTAGGGAATGGATAGGACAGTTCTTTCCCCACTTTACCTCATTCAACCAGATAGTCACACACAAATTCCAGACACCTGAACAAGCAGACAGGTAAATTCCTAATGTCTTCAAATGCAGCAGTGGGAATGACCCATAGTCCCTCCCATTTGACTAGAAAGAACAAATGCTTTACCAGTTTTTGGTATCCTGATTTCCAGGCAGCAGGGGAACACTTCCTGTTTAAAATAAACTTTGTTTTGAAGGAAGAAAGAGATAGCTGGAGATGGGGAAAATGGCAGATCACCTGGAAAAGAGACAAGGAGAAGAAACACCTGGAAGAGAGAGAAATAAATTGTTGAGACATGCAAAGATACCCTTTCTTTCCTGGATTAGAGAGTTAAAACACACTTATTTTCAGAAGAAACCACACTCAAAACAAAAAGGTGGACATGGATTAGAGTTGATAGAAAATGCAGCTTGGAGTCAAGAAAATCTGCTTGGGGAGATAGAAGACAAGAAATCTGGGTAGACAAACTACAGCTGTAAGAAATATTAAGAAATATTTTGGAAGTAAACAGGAGCTAGAAAGAACTACTTCTAAAAGTAGTCGGACTGGATGTTGTATGCTATAGCGGTGAGTATTTAGTCAAGCTAGCTGGCTGGTGAAGTGAGCTGGAATTAACTTTCTAGGGCAGAATATAAGCGATGATATCTAAAGGAATTATTGGACTGCCTTCTATTGCAGGGCTAGTAATATTGAAAATACTGACCAGAATTCATAGTATCTAAGTAAACCTACAGAATGGAAGTTCATTTGATTTCTGTGGGTTTACTGTAGATATGGCTAAATAAGGATTCAGCTAATTGTGTGCAGAATGTGGATAGTAGGATTCTGCTACAGTAATTACATTGAATTACAGATGAACCTCTTCTCTCTTCTCTTCTCTTCTCTTCTCTTCTCTTCTCTTCTCTTCTCTTCTCTTTGCCTCGCTCCTCTCCTCTCCTCTCCTCTCCTCCTCTCTGATCAGTCACTATGCATCATGTTTTCTATTATAATAGTTATAATTATTATAATTATAATAGTTCAATATAATTTCTATACTGAACTCCAAACAGATTTAATGGTTCCTTTCCTTTTTAAATTCTTCTTTTATGCTTACAAGAGCCCAATGATAGAAAGATAAGAAAAGTGGCCCAATGATCTGAACTTCGTAGCTAAATAGGATTATTTTTTATTTTTTTTATAATCATATTTTATTGATTTTTTATAATCACAAATCCTTAATATTTTATCAGCAACATGTTGTCTGGGTTTCAATATTCAGCTTACTAATACATGTTAAACTCCTTTCTCTCTACCTCATTTTTCTAGCCATTGATAAAATGTATCCCGTGTTCTAAAGTATTCTGAATTTTCTTTCTCCTTCATTTTCAATGTAAGTCTGTCCATTTCTGCACAGTCCAAAATTTTCCTGATTATCTCTTCCTCCACTGGTAATTCTTCATCTTTCCAATGTTGAGCAAATACAATTCTCGCTGTACATGTACAAGTACATGTAACATTAAATATACACATTCTTTCTCATAATTTCCTGTAATTATACCTAACAGAAATAATTCTGGCTTAAAATCTACGTGGTTTTTGTCATTTACTCTAACCAAAATCTTTAGCCTTAGGGCATGCTCACCAAAGTTGATAATATGCGCCTGGTTTTTGTCTACATTTCCAACAATTGCTAGACATATTTTTAAACATTTTTGCTAACCTCACAGGTGGTAAGTGCCATTTGTAAATCATTTTATGTAGGTTTTCTTTGTAAGCCACCACCTTTGTTATTTTAGAATTTCTTTCCCAAAGTCTTTGCCAGTTTTCTAGCTCTATGTTATGCCCAAAGTTTTTTACCCATGTTATCATTGTTTCTTTAACTTGTTCCTCTTCCATCTTTAAACTTAGCATGTAATTATACGGTTTCTTAATCAATTTTTCATCTGATGCCAATAGTATCTGATCAAATTCTGCCTGTTCTTTATAGAATCCATATGTTTTAGCATCTTTTTCATATCTCATTGGAATTTGCAGGTATGGCCACCATGATAGATCAATACCCTGTTTTTCTAGTCTAGATTTTAGTTTTCCTTCAATATTCAAAACGTCTTTATAAGTCACAATTTGCTTATAGTTAATTAGGTTTGGGTGAACAAAAGCTTCCAGTAGCTAAATGGGATTATTGACACATTTCCAAATTATTTTCAGTCCAATCTTTTAGCCATGACATGTTACTGACTTTTATCTAAAAGCATGCATTTTTAACATATAAAGCAAGAAATTTATAAACGGAAGGAATGTTGAAAATAGAAGGTGGTAGCAGTATGTAATGGAAGTCCATATATCCATAGAGGAAATTCTTCCAATCATAAATATTGCACTTTTTCTGCTGTTGTATGTGGCACAAGAAAGTCGGCAACAAGAAAATACTGATGATCATCAGTGATTTTTACCAGTATAGTCTCATTTTTACACTAAGAAGATGACTTAGATTCACTTATTGTAGACTGGAAAGTTGTGTTATAGTATTAAAAGTGTTTATCTTGTATAACAAAAATAGAATATAACCAGGAGGGGGGAAAAGACCAATATATATATATATATAAAATCTACCTATTAATTAAAGAAGAAATTGAAAATGTACCTGGAAAATCAATATACATGGTTTTGAAACAAAGTTGTGTGAAGTTCCATTTTCATTTCTTCCTCTATTGTAAAGTAGTGATACCTTTCACGTTTGATTTAATTGTTCAAAATACAGCAGCATGATAAAAGATTTTTTATGGAAATTTCTCACAGCTACACAATCAATCATATTTTCAACTCATGCATCGTCTTGAGCCCCTGAGCCTCAAAGACTTTTTTTTTTTCCTATGGAGCTTACTTGTTAAATTAGCACTGATCAAAGGCTAAAACATTTATCATGCTTATTAGTGAATAAACCTAGCAGCAGGTATCCCAAGTGAGGAAGCAAATCCTCATTTACTGCAAGAATGAATTGGAAATTATCCAAAGTGCTTGCAAACATTTTTCAAGGGAGTGACGAATTGTTAAAAAGAAAGCAGCTGCTAGATGTGTGAGCTCTAGGTTAGAAGGGAAATCAGGAGAAAGGACCCGGTGCCAAGGTATCTTAAAACTACCCCCTTGGGATGGTGTACAATTTGATTTACTATAATTGCCTCTAGAATTTAGGATCAGCTGACTTTGAAATCAAGTTGACAAAAAAAAAAAACCTACACGAACTATTGCAATGGTTAATGTTCAGATGAATAGGAATGTTCTTCACACTTGCTCTTCAAACATCTCATTTCTTTTTACTTGTAAAGATATTTCAGACCAAGAAGGAGAAATCGTCTTCAAACTTCAAGAGAGAAGCAGACCTCTTTCTTCCTGATGAAAGAGAGGAATTGAGCTGAAATGTTGGTCAGCTGTCTCTACAATTCAGTTTTGGTGGCATGGATGCTGCTTAGTGGGGAAATGACACAGGAGCAGTATACCTATTATAGGGCCCATAAGCCTTCTTGACTTATTTTTTATAAAGCCAACTGAAGAGAAGGTCCGAGCTACATTACCATGTTGCCTCCCTGATCCTGTTATTTTTTACTATTATTATTATTATTATTATTATTATTATTATTATTATTATTATTATTATTATTATTATTATTATTATTATTATTATTATTATTAATTTGATGGCTGCTCAAACTAAAGGCTGTTTCATTGAGCAGTTTCAGTCTCATTGCCAAAATAGAAAATGGAGATGTTTTCTACAAGTTACATGCGCTGATGCATATCTATGGACACTTCAGAAACAAGTACAATAATTGTGCACAATTGCAACTCAGTGGTGGAGGGCTTTTTTTTTTTTTTGCACACAAATGCTTCCAGGCTCAATCCTTGCATTGATGGTAAAAAGCTCTGCCTGTATTGTAGGAGAATTGCCACCATTCAGTATCTATAATACTAAATTATGTGATGAAAGTGAATAAAACACAGTTTTCTATATCCTTAATTTCATTAAGAAAAAAACATCTCTTTACAGCGTAGACAGCAGTGAGCAGGTGATTCTATGTCTATTACTGTTCTGTTTCCAAGTAAAAGGCATTGAGACGAGCAGGAGTAACAAACAGTCTTGTCGTTATTCCATACACAACAGAACCAAAACAAAATGGCGCAGATTCCTTTTATACCCCTTCTGCAGGGACAGTGTCAACCAATCAATGCAATGTATTTCTCCCGCCTTGCGTATGCGCAATAGGCTGGAGACAGCCTGTCTGGTCCCGGACATCTACGTGGTCTGCCCGGGCCTTTCTGCAGCCTCCTGCACCTGCTGAATGACTCAGCAGGCCCAGGACATAACAATTACCCTGATATTAACTGTTGATGGGTAGGTTCAAACCATCTTGTATAAGCCTTTAAACTGGACTTGGACTAGACAGGCATTCAAAACTTAAGGCCTGGATTTTGATCATCTTCAAATATTTCTCTAACAGGTAGCCCTTGACTTATGACCATATGTTTAGCTAGATTGGCCAGCTAGATTTAGCTAGTTTGTAGTTACAACAATGCCAAAAAAAGGGACTTGTGAGCGGTCCTAGCACTTATTACGGTCATAGCCTCCACGTGGTCACATGATTGCAATTCAGGCACTTGGCAACCAGCCTGTATTTACGATGATTGCACCATCCCAGGATCACATCATCACCATTTCTGACCTTCTCAGCCAGCTTCTGACACACAAAATCAATAGTTTTCCAGATTTGCTTAAGGCCTGCAACAACAACAACAACAACAACAAAAGTCATAAAATCAGGCGTGTCACATGATGGCTCACATTGCTTAGCATTAAAAGTTCTGGTTTCAATTGTGTTTGTAAGTTGAGGACTGTACAGAGCCATCTTCCATAAAGTAGAACTAACAACCAGCCCAAAGCCATAAGGCTATATAAATATAGGAGCTAAAATATTTCCCTGTACACCTTAGGGAATGTATTGTGGCTTTAAATAACTGGTAAATGTTGCTGTTTTAGATTTTCCTTCCTCATCACTTACTTCTGAGGTCACCATCGACTCTAATTAGAATCTATGCTTCTTCAACAGCTTTTGATCACTGCTGTTGTCAGTTCAAAATACGTGTTTTTATCCCTCTGTCTCAGCCCTTCCCAGTAACTATTCCAACTTTATTTTGTAATTGGGATGATTCAAGATTGTAAGAAAGATCAGTATGGGGATTGTAATAGGCTGCAATTTTCATTGGTAATAGTAGGTGGCACTAATGGTGCTATTGAGACAGGAAATAGATTTACAGAATACAGAACAATAGAGTAGTAAGGGACCTTGGAGGTCTTTTAGTCCAACCCCCCCTCAAGCAGGAGATCCTGTACCAATTCAGACAAATGGCTGTTTCTTAAAAACCTCCAATGATGAAACACCCACAATTTCTCAAAGCAAACCTTTCCACTGGTTAATTGTTCCTTAGTTCTAGGTTGCTTCTCTCCTCTATTAGTTTCCACCCATTGCTTTTTGTCTTGCCTTCTGATGCTTTGGAGGTTGACCCCCTCTTCTTTGTGGCAGCCCCTCAAATATTGGAGCAATGCTATTATGTTTCCTTTAGTCCTTCTTTTCACTAGACTAGACATACCCAATTCCTGCAACTGTTCTTCACATGTTTTAGTCTCCAGGCCTTTAATCATCTTAGTTGCTCTTCTCTGCACTCTTTCCAAAGTCTCAACATCTTTTTTTATAATGTGCGGACCAAAACTGGATGCAGTATTCCAGAGGTGACCTTATTAAGGTTTTATAAAGTGATACTAATACTTCACATGTATTTAATCCCTATAAAGTTTGCAAAACTCAGTCTCCCTCCCCTGGATTCTCTTATATATTATTTGCCATCTAATAGAGAAAAAGACAGTTAAATGGTTATGAAAATCTCCTGCCATACTGTTCAATTTTCCAAGCCAAATGCCACAAAGCACTGTATTTTGGCAGTTCTAATAAAGATGTTGCTCAGCTGTGGTTTTTAAGATTGCCCTTCCTCACTAGAAGCAATTCAATCAAACAATAGTTTTACTATTATAATTTGGCAATTAGAAATCAATTATTGTTACAAGAATTAGTCCTCACTGCTATATCTTTTGGGGTGTAGTTCTCTTGTGAACTTGATCTCATCCATTGAAGCAACCTTCTTTTTTTTTTTAAATTAGTTTTATTCATTTAAAACATAAAATGTGAAAATACAAAAGCAAACAGTAGAGAACAACAGTAGAAAAAGGGAAAACAAAAAAGGTATGAAGAGAGGGAGGGGAAGAAACAAAAGGCATCAATTTCCAATTCTCTCGGTTGCAGTAAAATCAGAGATTAAAATCAAATCTCAACTTTTTACATTTATATAGTAATATGCACTAGCCATTTCTGTATCGCTAAATCAGTCTAATCGGTAAAACCTAAAATCATGATATCATTTTTTTCCACCTCAAGCACAAAGTCCAGAAGCAGCTTCCAAGTAGAAACAAAAATACTTATGTTCTTTTCTTTTCTTAGCAAAGAAAATTCTGGACCCAGTTACTGCTGTTGGTGAGGACTGCCTGTATTGTGTTAGATGGTTGTGATTTGTGCAAATCAGGTTATAATAATCTGGCCTATGGCTTAGAGGAAATGATTATGGATAGATTCGCACATCACAATGCCCCAAGCCTAAAAATATTATGCTGTAATAATGCTAGTAAACCAGGGTAGTAACTCTGATAACACCTATCTGGGATGCAAGTCTCCAAAATGCTAGAGGATGCCAGCAAAGAGGTACAGGGGTTATTCCTCTGTCCTTGTGCTTTTGGACCTCTCAGCGGCTTTTGATACCATGGACCACGGTATCATGCTGCGGCGTCTCGGTGAGTTAGGAGTGGGAGGCACTGTTATGCAGTGGTTCTCCTCCTTCCTCACCGACCGTACGCAGTCTGTATTGGCAGGGGGACAGAGGTCGACTCCTAGGCCCCTAACTTG
>NW_015386908.1:164102-208108 GCF_001527695.2 Protobothrops mucrosquamatus | reverse complement strand
AAGCGGGTCTGGCCTAGGGTGAATTTTAAATAGGGACAATTTTAATGATTTTAATAAGACACAGCGACAAATATTTGTTTTTAATTGGTTTTTATTGGGGATAATGTTTTATACTGTTTTAATATGCTGTGAGCCGCCCTGAGTCCTGTGGGGAGAAGGGCGGCATATAAGTCCAATAAATGAAATGAAATGAATGAATGAAAAAGATTTTGTGCTCTTTATTTGGTTAGTTCAGGTTTGGTAACCTTAACTATAACAACGTTTGAACTCGATATTTTGTACAAAGGGAGATTGTAAAATGCCAAAATTTCAAGGATTTCCAAGAACAAGGAACTTCCATGGATCTTTGGCTGAACAGTTTGAGGTTTTTTTTCTCTTAGTATTTAAGTTTAGCATCAACGTTTTCCATCATGCTACATGGCTTTTCAAAGCAGACCCCCTACACTTTGAAATAGTTTGTGATTCCTTATAATCCCTTCTCCCTGCTTACACTGGTTGTGTTTTTTCCCATAAACAAATTAAAAGGTTAAAAAAAAAAAGCAAAAGGCAGGAGAAAACAGTACCAAAGGCATGAAATGTATTATCAGCATTAAAAAGTTAAGCTGCACTTGAAATAGTTATGATTCTGCTCAATTTTTGTAAAGTTTATGCCAAAGCAGAAGGGAACCTTTTAGTCATAATTAAGTAAAACAGAATTATAGTTGAAGAATGGCCAGAGGCAAAGAATTAATAGGAAAAAAAAACCCTGTTGCAAGATTCAGCAAATGAGGAGCTATAAAATGGATATTATATTTAGAAGTGTTGAAGCTGTTTTGAGTTATAGCAGGTTTCAGAAGGAGAAGTGCACCTCCCTTTCAGTTCACCTTAATATAGTCAGAATAGTTGGTAACCTTGACAAAAATGCCCAAGGAAGGAAAAGAAATTAGTTGAGAGTAAAGGTGAAGGAAATTAATGGAAATAATTAAATTAGCCTTGTGCAACCAGATTGTGATAACTTTAAATTTAACCCAATGACCCCCTTTAAAGATAGTTTGCTTGGCAGAGAGCTTCAGCTTTTTTTCCAGAGAAAGTGTTTTCAGGGCTGCACAAACTTGCACACCTTGCACACTGGAGCTGGATTTGAAGGAGAAAAGTGAATCTCCTTAAACCTAACACACCTTCTCCTGGGATCATGCAGCTACATAACCCTGAGGATAGAGGTGGCTGCTTTAATGAGTTGTCAGCAAAGTCTTTATAAGGGTCGTACGTGCTCCTAAATATCTCTTTCCTTTTGAATCTAAAACACTAAACACTACTCATTTCTACTTTTGAGAAAAACAGATAGATGTTTTCTGGTAATTTTATGAACATGAGTACCTTTCCATGTTTAGGTTATAGCTATAACAATAACAATAGTACGTAGACTTATATACTACTGTTTAGCCCTCTCTGTTGGGGGAAACAGCATATTACACCCAACAATCTGGGTCCTCCTTTTACCAACTTTGGAAGGATGGAAGGCTGAGTCAACCTTGAGCTGGTCAGGGTCAAACTGCTGGCAGTCAGCAGAATTAGCCTGCAATACTGCATTCTCACCCCCATGCCACTATGGCTCCTTATAGTTGAGCATTTAACTAATTTTAGGGTTCTAAGAGCGAGAAGTAGCATAGAAGTGACATCACTAACTAGAGGCAAGGAGGAAAATGAAAGGAGGAAAGGCTTCAAGAGCGTATTTTGCCTTTTTACTTTGCCTCCAAAGCTTGAAAATGTGCTCCTAAATTTTGGGATCCTCTTGAGGTTTGCATAAATGAGATCTGGTTGCAGATTGCCCACTCTTCATTTAACATATGAACTCCCCAAGGGTTTTCAGAGTGGCAAAGAAAGACAGGAAATTGTTGGGAGGTTGCATATGATAAGCAGTGGGACTCTGCCTAAAATACATTCCAGCCCAAACTAGAACAAGTAAAAGATGATTAATGCAGAAATAGTTCTGACAGAAATGTGAATGTGTTAGGTCATGACTTCTTTTTATTTCACTGTTCCTTATTGCCTTCAAATAACTGAATAACAGCCCACCAGGCAACCCTGGGGAAAAAAAATTATAATCAGAATATTTTTTTTAAAAAAAAAACCTGGATGTCAATTTGGTTTTGTTACAAGGCTGGAGATTTGCCATTAACCCAGTCATGAGTTTGCCAAGCGATATTCGTAGGGATTCCTGCTTGGGTTATTTATGTTGCTTTGCAGGTGCAAAGCAGAAGCTTTTAGATACTATTTGTTTGTATCCACCTTCCTCCTCCGATTTTCCCCACAACAACAACCTTTTGCAATGGATTGAGCTGAGAGAGAGTGATGGGCCCAAAGTCACCCAGTTGGCTTTCATGCCTAAGGCAGGACTAGAACTCACAGTTTCCTGGTTTCTAACCTTAACCAAACTGGCCCTCATTGCTTTCTCCTGCCTCGCTTCAAAAATATATCAGTCAATTGCAAAAGCAACTTTACTTGGTAGAGCTTGCATCCTACCAACAATACTTTTTGCACCATCACACATCCACATCTGCCTATCCCAAGTCCTTGGGAAGGATTTGATAGATGGACAAAAATGCCAAACCCAGTCTAAACATCTGGCTAACTGTCCAACCAATAATAGTGACGGTGATGTCCAAATTATAGTAATGCAGACAAGCTCTCTATCCCTTCAGCAATAGCTGGATAATGCTATGAAGATGCTCTCTGTCTGCCCAGGTGAAAGTGTCTTAAGTCAAATTCTGAATACTGAGGTTCAGCATGTATATGTTAGAATACAGAAGTCCAAAAATAAATGGCTAGTTTCATTTCATAATCTCAGGAAATGGACACATTGTTTGTTCTGGTCTAAGACTGTAATAATTGACTGACTGACTGACTCACTAATCCCAGAAAACATAACTTTTTAGCCTTTTAATTTTTTTAAGACATCTATGATGCTTGGAATTATTTGGAGCATAGATTACTCTGAAGTAAGTTAGGAACTGAGAAAATCAGCAATCATATAAATCTCTTTGAGATGGTAGACGGATTATAATGACAATTTTCCTAAGGAATTTATACAATTCTACTCCTCTCTTTTTCCAGTAATTAAGTTAGTGTCAGACCAGGGCATCCTTAGACAAGCCTAGAGGCTACATTAACCATTCAGAATAAGTTTTAAGTAGAAGAGGAAAACCAGGGTGGAATAGTCATGGTTTCCTGATAGTCATTCAAGCCAATTTAGCAGAGCCAGAATAACAAATATATAAAGTTTTTTTTAAAAAAAAAAACTTGGCAAGTAAATGGAAATAGCTTCAAGTAATGTAAGGTCTAACGAGAAGCAAAGTTTTGAACTGTCTATTAATTACGGAATGATAGCAACATCCGTAAAGTCAGAAAATATATAAACTATATAAACCTTGACAGTTCTGAAGTATTAACTCATCTGAATGTATGGTTTCTGTGCAAACCAGATTGGTGGGAAATTTGGTTTGGAATATATATCTTTGAACAGAAGCTATTGAGCAACTGGAAGCAATAAAATGGATATGGAAGATTTTGAAGGATGGCATAGAAGTGACTTACTTTCTAGCATTCTTAGTTCTTAGCATGTATGTTCATTACCGTGAAAGTTACAATTGTTGCCAACATATCTAGAACTCACAGTCTCCTACTTTCTATATCTTTACCACTATACCCAGAAAAACTTCCTAATGTAAAAGAAATTGACATTAATGTAATGTAAGTTTAACACTGCAGAATAAGCAAATGTTGCAATCAGAATCATGTGCTGCATTCATTAAATCTAGGTACTTCATGTAATGTATACTGAAAAATTGTGAATCTATATAGTCTTTAAATCTGTTTTTCTACCTCTTTTGATCTTCAGAAGTTAAAGAAGGTCAGCAAACCTGAAAAATAAATGTCAAAGTTTCTGCCATTTATCATATAAAGCACATAAAAAAATGTTTAGTGGTCAGGGGCCATATTTAATAGTTTGGGGGAGGAGTCTGGCAGTCGGCGGAGCAATGATTTCAAAGTGTCAAGAGCCATATTGGATATGTGGAAAAAGCTAAGGTTTTTAAAAATGTCAATTGACAGTTTTCTTGGGTTTTGTTAAGACTTTGATAGACATATTTCAATTTTCATGCATTTTCTATCTCAAAACATCAGGAAACATTGCGTCATCAATGCAATTTGAGGGATTTCTGCTAAATATAGAAAAAAATGACCACGGATTATTTTTAGGAAAACAAGCTGTGATCTATGGGCTACTATAAACTTTTTTGTGGTATTCAGAACCTAGCCCATAGTCAATGTAACCAAACACTTAGGCCCCCTTTTATACTGTTTTTGTTTTGTTTGGGGGCAGAGGAAAAAATGAATGCTTTACACCCTTACTTATGGGACCCATTTTAGCTGTTAATGTTCCTGGATCCTGTCTGCCTTTGAAGTGCAGTTTAGATATGTGCCACGTATTTCAGGGAATGCATGAAACCCTATGGATATATTCATGGAGGCTAGCCATTATTTCGTTAAACACGTTTTCACTGCTCCAACTGGCAACTATTTTAATTCCTCTTCTAAGGAAACATGCAAAATAATTTGGGATGCTGCTCATGAAAAACCATAGGTTCTATAGGCTACAGCAGAGGTCCCCAACCTTTTGAGCACCAGGATGGGTTCCATGGAGAGAGGTTTTTCTGCAGACTGAAGGGGGCATGGTTTCATGTACTTCCTGAATCCTGCGAATGAGGCTTTGCTTGTTTGCACGGACCAGTTTTTGGCATGCCGTGGCCCAGTGCCGGTCCACGGACTGGGGGTTGGGGACCCCTGAGCTACAGTCATGAAGTCCCAAGATTAAAACCTATTCCATGCAAAATTAGGGTTTGTTTGCATTCCTATATTCTCTTACTTAATTGGCTGGCTCATTGGTTGGCTGGCTTAATCTGGGGCAAATTTAACTGCACATTGTTTATTGTGGCACTCTGGCTTGCTGTGGTCCATGAGTCCTTTTGCTATGGTCCATAAGATGCTTTGTGAAGAGACTGAATAAGGAGTTGAAATAAATTACTTCTCCCTTTCAGCTCTGTGAAACTGTGAGAAAATAATACCTTTGGGTGAGTCTTCTTCTCCACGGTGTCAGGTGGTTAAGTAAGCAGAGCCCAAAATCATCAATAGCAATGTTAGCAAGGTCACAGTAGAAAGAACAGTCAGAGCCGTTACAACTCTATTTAGTGCATTACTCAAAATTTAGGGCATGGTGAAACCTCTCAACACACAATCACCTTGAAAATCCTTTATTAGCAGAACTGAAGTTAAAGCAATTAAAAGTCTGCTTTTTTTTTTTGCCTTGGTGATGTTCCAGTTCATTATTCAACTTCACTGTTCTACCGTATATTGTTGGTTCACTCAATACTTGAACTTGTCATAGGAAAGGAAAAAAAGGCAGGAACAAGAAATAAAGTTTATATTTACCTGGAGGTCAAAATCTCAAGGAGACAACAATCAATGAATCTTCTATAAAACACTGGCTTCTGCTGGTATATTTCTTTACATAAAAAGCTTTGTTTTTATTTATGTAACACTTAAAATACAAGTGCCAAAAGTTACAGTGTGTCTTAGCTTGCTTTTGTCCCTCAGTTATGAAAAGGAGTTAACCCTCCTCTTGATAATATTCATTTCCATCATAATTACTATTTAAAGATAAAAGGAAAGATGTTGCTTATTATAACACAAGATTAGGTCACTCGCTATAAAGTATTAAACCATCATATGGTACTGATCAAGGAATAAATATGTCAAAGAAGTCTGCTGTTAGGAACTAACCCTTAAACTGCGATTATAAAAATAAGACATGTTTACCAAGAATGTAAAAATAAATATTGCAGGTATAGAAATGTCAAATGAAATGACCATTTCTTTCTCCTTGTTCAGAAGAAGACCTTCATAAGTAAGCTAACTATATGCAAATCTCTGGCCAACAAAATATAAGCAGCTGATATTATTTCACCAGATAGTTCAAGTTGCTTCCATTTAAAGTAGACTTAATCCAGTGAAGCTACCAGGCTACCATCTGGTCCAGAATGGGTTAGCAAAAAAGACACTTGTTAAACACTCTCTACAAATATCCGATAATGGGTACTATAATGTATCTTCTCTGTTCAAAACCACATCTTTACGTAGGGGCTTAGTCATTCTGGCAAGCAATCAACCCAAAAAGAAAGACGTTCTACTAAGATTTTTCCCTCAGTAGTTTTCATTCATTCCATAGATAGTCTCAGCGGAATGATAGATGTCTTTCAACATTCCATGCTTTTGCTCTCCCAAAGGTTAATGGCAGTCTACTTGATGGAAAGAAAATTGTTCAAAGTGGTGCAGGAGATTTCTGTCAGTGCCAAGAAGCATCCATTAAGATCAATGGGAGCCTCAAGGCTAAACCCCACCCATCATCCCTTTGAACATCAACTATCAGCACTTTCTCTTCATCTATCTTCAAATGAAGGAGATAGTTAAAATAATACAGTCACACTTAGGTTGCTACATGTGGGTTTAAATGAGTGAAGTATTTCAGAAAATCCCAGCCAAGCTTTTCTTTTGCTTGGCATGTAGAAAAGCTGCTAAGCAGTCTATATATTTCTTCTACAATTATGGCAACTAATTACCTTATTAGAAAACAAATGGTAGATAAATTATAATCCTGGAAAGAATCATTGTTCATCTATTATGCATGAATTACTAACTTCTATTAGGAGCTGGTGTGAAGCTGATAAATTGAGCAGAATAAATAGATATTAATTGTAACGTCACATGAAATGTAGTTGCTAATTTTAAAATATTAGTGCATCAGATTAGATTGAAAACCCATATTATTTTGACAACATGGGTGCAAAATTTCTGTTAGGCTAATTTATTGGCAGCGATCCCATCGTATTTTAAAATTTCATGAGAATTATGGGTATAACTCCTACAGATAAAGGTTGGCCATTCAGCCTATTTTGCTCTATAAGGATTTGTTTGGTCCTTAATGGATTTTGTGAACAGATTATAAAAAAAAATATTTGTCTATGATATCTAAGCAGAATACTTTGCAAATTTATGGGTACATTTCTTCAAGGATTATATAATAGGGAATTGTATTGAGTTTTGTTCAAGTCCCCAAACAAAGCTATAAAGTCATAGCTGAGCAAGGTCAATAAGCATTTACAGATTTTTCTAAGTCCATTTCATTTTATTTGGAGAAAAAGTTTTCCTCAATATAACAAGGCCTTTGAATGGTGAACATGGTAGCCTTTGACCCATGTCACCTCTCCCATGTCCCATTCATCTGGAACATAGAGCTTAGAAGGGACAAAAGTCAGCAATGCATACCTAGATACTTCATTTTCTGATGGGTCCTTGGTGATCTCTGAGTTTGGTGGTTTTCTTGTAGACATTTCATTACTGTGATGGCTGTGTCAGAGCCCAGTTCAGAGGAGGAAGAGGAGTTGGAATTGGGAGCATCAAATGGGGATGGCATGGCTCCCCTGGAATGCCCAGAGAATCCAGGGGCCAGGGACGATGAAGTCCCAGGCCCAGCTGGCATTGGGAGGGGTGGCCAACTGGGTGAAGAGCTGCCTGCAGGAGAGGATCAGCTGCAGAGGGCCAGTGGCAATGATAGGCTGCAGATGAGGAACAGCTGCCTCCCATGCCTGATCCATGGGTGTGGAGCGCAGACTGGAGGGAGGCGAGAGGAGGTCAGTGAGGTTGCTCATTAGAAAGCAGCCCTGCCCCTTCTCACAAGGAATACCTGGGATGGGGTGATTTAGCTGGATGCTGGGGGAAAGTGTGTTTGTTGGGAACATTTGTTTCCTTTGATGTGCACCTTCCCGGCTTTTGTGAATGCTGCCTTGTGAATCTTGGATCTTGTTTCTTGGCTCTGAACTTCGGACTTTATTTATGGACTTTGGACTTGGCTCTCTGACTTTGGACTCTTGGACCATGCTTTGGTTTTTTGGAATCCTGGACTTGTGTTACAGACTTGGTACTTGTGGGTATTGTGACTTCCCTCTTTGCCTTATGAGTCGGCTAGGACTTAATTCAGGGAATTCAGATTGAGGAAAAACTGAGGCCTAGGGGTGTAGCTTCACCAGCACCATTGGTGGGTCATTTGGCACTGTGTTAAGTGTGCAATAAACAGACTTTACTTAACTTCTGCCTTGCCAGCATGACTTGGGTCAGAACAATTACCCAAACTTCATCAGTGCTCACAGAAGATGTTATCTAGTTGGGTAATGAAAAAGTCTGCAAGAAAACAACCAAGCACAGAGAGCACCAAGAACCCCTCATTTCAACCCTGAGCTCCAAATATTCTCCTTTATTGGTTCTTCATTTTCTCTTTGTTGCATATGTTTCTTCTGTTCTCTTGCTTCTTTGATCACATACTGTATCTCTTGAGTGTGGTGAAATATGACCAATATAACTTAGAAGATTTACCTCATATGTAGAATATTTTCTGTCTCATTAAAGTTCTACCAGTAGGGTATTTAATGATTTGGAATACAATCCATCCTGTTATCAATATCCATAAGAGTAAAAGATAATACCCTGATATCAATCTCTGCTCCCACATATATATCCATGGAACTATCTACTTCTGAGCTATGCAGACTAATAAAAGGAATTGATCAGTGATTTATCTTTTATACCAAGACAGCATGTTTATGTCATGATAGGATGGCCAGGAATTTGACTCTGGTCAAATTCTGGTTGGCAAACAGTTGAGATTCTTTCTGATCGTACTGAGTTCAGAAGAGTGTTGGAGAAAGGTGAAGAGAGTATGCATTTATTTGTTTGTTTGTTTGTTTGTTTGTTTGTTTATGCTTTGTAACAATTACTCTGTGAGTTACTTCCTGAGAAGATTATAATATAAATAGCTTGGCTTTGCTATTGTATATTAGGCAACTGCCTTAATGGGAAAAAAGTTTCAGCTGATGGTTGGAAGAAGATCAGAGATGGTGGCTGGAGAGGAATTATGAAGACTTGAGAGCAGGATAGGTATATTATGGCCATTTGGTTGTTAAATTACAATTACCAAGCATCCACCACCTTAGGATATGCCTGATATAGATTATGGGAGTTCAGCAACATCTAGAGCTGGAGTATTCAATCCTGACAACTGTAAGACCTGTGGACTTCAATTCCCAGAATTCCCAGAATCAGTAATCTGGGACTTCAATTCCCAGAAGGCTGGCTGGGGAATTCTGGGAATTGAAGTCCACAGGTCTTAAAGTTATCAAGGTTGCACACATCTGATTAGAGGGCTATATACTGTAGCTCTCTGCTTTAAAATCAGAGGCAATCTTGCTTGAAAAACAGCTGATGCAGCTGACAGCTGAATAAAGCA
Source organism: Protobothrops mucrosquamatus (assembly GCF_001527695.2). Lineage (NCBI taxonomy): Eukaryota > Metazoa > Chordata > Lepidosauria > Squamata > Viperidae > Protobothrops > Protobothrops mucrosquamatus. The sequence goes on along the minus strand of NW_015386908.1, from coordinate 198,735 downwards.
GGATGATATGCTCTGAAGTAGGGTAGTACAACCCCTTTGCTTGAAGATATGGAGCATTTCAACAAGTAGGTCTTGAAACACCTAATTATCCTAGGAACTAAGAGCAGCAGGATGATTTTTTTAAAAAAAGTTATATAGCTTGTGTCCCTGCTGGTGAGGGTTTGACTAGAGTTTTAAGGAAGTCTTGTCTGAGGCAAACATTACTGAGAAAGTATTTTGTTGAGAAAAAAAAACTCTCTCATGTATTGTACAAACTGCAACTCAGCATATTTAAGCTGAGAACCATGCATTTAAGCAATCTTCTCCTTCCATTTGAAAAACAACACATTATGCCATCATGTAAATAATTTCCCTAATAAACATCTTAATTTGCTCATCTTATGAGTTTGTTCTTAAGTGCAGTATTAATCCCATATTTATGTCATAGAAAACTAACAAATAGTGTTTTTTGGAAGATACAGAGGTTAATTTTGGTGGCTGCAGTCCTCTGTGTTTTTGGGGGCAAAAACATGGCATGTGACCATATCTCCGCAGATTTTCAGAGGGGAAGAAGTTATTATGGTCCATTTTTCTTGTCTAGAAATGACAAACAACTATAAAGCCAAAGATAAACTGGAAAGTTAAAAGAACCCTCTTGAGACTAGGTCAGGGGTAGGCAACCTTGGCTCTTTTATGACTCGTAGACTTCAACTACCAGAATTCCTGAGCCAGCTGGCTCAGGAATTCTGGGAGTTGAAGTCCACGAGTCATAAAAGAGCCAAGGTTGCCTACGCCTGGACTAGGTGAATAGTAAACTACCTTCTCTAGTAGGCATTTAACAAGAGTACCATAGAGTCCTGTCAAAATTGTAAAATGCCAAGGGTTAAATGCTTTATAATTAATGAAGTAGAAGAGTTTTATTTTTAAAAATGTGACAGAGAGGTTTGGTTGCCACAATACAAAAAGGATATTGAGATTCTAGAAAAAGTGCAGAGAAGCACAACTAAAATTATTAGGAGACTGGAGACTAAAACACATAAAGAACAATTGCAAGAACTGGGTATGTCCAGTCTAATAAGAAATAGATCACAAGTGACATGAAAGCATCTTTCAATATCTAAGCAGCTGTCATAAAGAATAGAAGGATCAACCTATTCTCCAAAGTACCTGAAAACCTCCTAGAATCCATATGGGTCATTATAAAAGGAGGAAAAAAATGACATTGCTATGGGAGTATATTACAGGACACGCAACCAAGCAGAAGAAATAGATGAACTCTATGCTAATCAATTAAAAATGTATGTAGGAAACACACCACAGTAGTAATGGGAACTTTAACTACCCAGATATCAACTGGGAGACAAGCTCTGCAGCAAGTGGGAGATCGAACAGATTCCTAACCAATTTAGCTGACAACTTTGTCATACAAAAGGCAGAGGATGGAACTAGAGAAAAACTATACTGGGCCTAATTCTTACTAGCAAAGAAGAAGTGATAGAGGGAGTTGAAGTTGCTAGAACCTTGGGCGAGTGTGACCACGTCATATTGGAATTCAATATAATGCAAACACAAGCAATAGAATATAATCCAGAGCTGATTTTAACAAAGTCAGAGAGAGCCTAAGCAAAATTTCATGGATAAAAATCCTAAAGGGGAAAACAACTCAAGAAATGTGGGAAACACTGAAAAATATGATCATAAATGCCCAGTCCAACATAATACCACTGAATATGAAAAACAAGAAATCCAAGAAGAAACCAGCATGGTTTCACAAAGATCTCTCTAATAACTGAAAAACAAAAAGGATAAGTACAAAGAATGAAAAGAGGGATACATAACCAAAGCAGAGTATCAACAGATAGCCCGAATCTGCAAAGGTAAAGTCAGGAAAGCAAAGGCTCAGAATGAATGAAGACTTGCAACTAAAGTCAAAGATAATAAAAAAGTTTCTTTCAACATATAAATAACAAGAAAAAAGTCAAGGAAACAGTCTACTGAAGAGAGAAGATGGCAAGGAAGTAACAGGCAATACAGAGAAAGCAGAGCTGCTTAACTCATTATTTGCATCAGTTTTCATGCAAAAAGAACTTATAGTCCAACCTACCAAAAACATAACTGTAAAAGACAGACTAGAAATAAAAATTAAAATAAGCAAGGAAATGGTAAGAAAACACTTGTCTGACCTTGATGAATATAAATCACCGAGATCTAATGGATTACATCCCAGAGTTCTGAGGAAACTGGCAGATGTTTTCTCAGAACCATTGTGCCATATCTTTTAAACATCCTGGAGCACCGGGGAACTACCAGATGATTGGAAAAAAACTGTTGTGGTTCCCATCTTCAAAAAAGGGGGGAAAAAACAGATCCAGGAAACTACAGACCAATCAGCCTAACATCAATATCTGGGAAAATATTGGAAAAAAATAATCAAAAAACATATCTGTTAACATCTAGATACAAAGTTGTAACTAGTGGAAGTTGTGGGTACTTCATCACTGGAGGTTTTTAAGAAAAGATTGGACAGCCACCTATCTGAAAGGCTATAGGATCTCCTGCTTGAGCAGGGGGTTGGACTAGATTAGTGCTTTTCAACCTTTTCACAGATTGTACCTCTATTAGGACATGACAATATTCAAGTACCCCCAGTGCTTAGCAAGGTGTCAAAAACTTGATGATCAAAAAGAAGGAAAAAAGTACTGGTTTTAATTTCTTCAGTGGCAGTTCCTTTGCTGAATCACTTTCCCTTTGCACCGACGAATGTATGATGAATGTATCCATATTTATTAATATGCACCACTACCTTGGTGGTCAGGTGGCTGGTCTGCCCTTTTTCCTCTCTCCCTCTCCTCTCTCTCTCTCTCTCTTTCACTGCCTGGTGAGCTCTCGTTCCACAGCCTCTTCTCCTTCATTGATCCCTCTGCTTGTCTCACAGAAGCCTCTCTCTCTGTCCCCTTCTCTTTCCCTGTTGTCTTTTTTCTCTCCCTCTCCCACCAAAACCTACTCCTTTTATATCCTCTCCTCTCCTCTCTTCCCCCTCCTCCTCCTTTTCTCTTCTGGGTGCACCACTATCTGGGGCTCAGGGAGAGCTCCAGCATTGGTCACTACCCAGTCTCACTCCCCAATGGGGTCATCCACTCCCCGGCTGGCCATTGCACAAAGTGCTGATCAGCTGGAGCCACACACACTGATCCTGGGGCCTCTACCAATCCCGGCAGCCCTACAGCTCCAGCTGACTCTCTCACCCCAAAGGCCTATGTGGTGCTGCCATCACTTCAGCTCATTATCCCCCCCACTACACTTGTCTAGGTCGCATACCACCTGCCAAGTACTAAAGTACCACCAGTGGTACGCATACCACTGGTTGAAAAGCCCTGGACTAGAAGACCTCCATGGTCCCTTCCAGCTCTGTTATTCTATTCTATAGATGCAAATTTAACAATTCAAGGGGAATATACAATATACAATAACTTTTTTTTCCAGCAAACTTTACTCCTTCACAGTGGTCTGGAGAATTCTGGCCAATTCCATCTTTTTCATCAAGTAATTTAGCATCTACACAAAATGATGATGATGACACATTGTGCCACCAAATTTCCATTAAGGATTGATTATCTGTTTTAGATAACTACATCCCTTATAGTAAAATTAATATTTTTCTGACTTTTATCACATTATTAGATTTGAAGCTACCAGGAAGACTTTTCTTGTCTAATTGTTAAAATAATTAAAAAGGAAGGAACTGCTTTCTGAATGCAGGGGATTTTGTCTACAAATTTCTCAAGGTGGTATCCTTGCTATCTTTCTCTGCTCATCTCTGTTCCTGATTTCTAACCTTCTCTGCAATGCCATTTGGTCTCCACCAATCATTCTACAATGTCATTCCAGTAATGAGATAATTCCTCATCTTGACTGCTGTTACATCATGTTTCCTCTGTGAAAACACACTTCATAATTGTTCCAAGTATTCCAATTGTAGCTTAATGCTCATCTGCTGTGATAATGTACCATTCACTTTCTATCTTTCCAGTCTGCAGAAGCTTCAGGTCTTCCAAACTATTTCTTTTCATTTGTACCATTTCTCTTTATTTCTAACAAGGATGCAGCATATGTCCCACTGCATCCTGTTTCCTGGCAAATGATATTTAACTGTCTTACCCATCTTTCGCTACGTTTTATTTTCTTTATGCTATCTTTCGCTTTCTGAAAAGTTTATTTAATGAATGTGACGTTCTTTTTCTCAAAGTCCTTTGCATCACATTTCAAGTCCATAAAGCCTGCCATTGAATATACCCAACTATTCCAAACATTAATGAGACAACACAAAATTATGTTGCTATATTGTTAGCTAGCAAGCTCACAAACATTTAGTAGTGTATCTGCAAGATATACAGGAGACATGTGGCATGGAGCCTGTGGTGATAGATCCCACCAACCTAAACTTATTGTACTCAAGTTGAAAGGGGTAGAATTGTCAAGTAAATGCCACTTGTCCCCTTTAAATATATTGACAGATGTCTCTAAGACCTTTCTTATAAAGACTCAATATTGCAGGTTTGAAGATAGAATAATAATTCAATCAATGTTCTATTAATATCATTAACAGGAATATCCTTGTTGTTGCTCAGTTGCTAAGTCATACCTGACTCCTCAGGACCCCATGGTCCACAGCACACCTGGTCTTCTTGTCCTCCACTGTCTCTTGGAGTTCACCCAAACCCAGGCTCACCACATCAATGACCCTACCTAACCATCTCATCGTCAGTAAAGGAGAATATTCGTAGCTCAGGGTTGAACAAATCCCACTCCCTTCTAGCACTGATGATGTTACCTAGTTGGGTAATGAAACATCTGCAAGAAAACCAAGCTCAAAGAGCACCAAGGACCCCTTGACTGCCTCTGCTACCCCCTTCTCCTTTTGCTTTGAATCTTTTCCAACATCAGGGTCTTTTCCAATGAGTCTTCTCATTTGGTGGCCAAAGTATTTGAATTTCAGCTTCAAGAATATCCAATATTTTTAATTAGAAAAGTTTCCATTCTGACTGAAATGATTTTTTTTCCTATTTAGAGTCCCCAAATTGTTTTTTTTCCTTGCAAAGAGAAAAAAAAGTCCTGGATTGGGTTGCTAGAGCCCCATTTGTGTTGATTCACTTTCATTCTCTTCGACATAGTGCTTTTCTTCAAATCATAAGCTATGCCAAAGGAAACTCTCTTTTCACAATGGGACGTATCAGATTTGCCAAATGACACACTACTGTTGCATTAGTGAGATAAAAGGCTTTTATCTTGCTTAGAGACATGTGTGCTATAGTCATTTCAATAGATGAAATGTCAAACTATTTGGGGAGATCATTTCTGACATAAAGACTAGTAATTGCCTAAGATACACAGGATATGGAACTTACTAATCAGAAATTGTTTTCACATAGGTATTTGGTAGGGAGGGAGGAGGATGTTCTGTAATAAATAAAATGATAGCTATTTTTTTTTTCTAAAATAGCATCTAATTAGAAACTTCCTGCTCCTTTGTGTCATCCTCATGAGATTAGTTTTATTAGCATGCATTGCATCTGTCATTGTGGCTATCTGCTTTTTATGAGAAAATCTGAAGCCAATAAAAGGGCATGTACTTCATATAAGGCATTATTTCCTAGCATGATCCTCTGAAATATGAATGTTCTAATCCTACTTCTGTTTTGAAGCCAACTGCCTGACTTTCTACTAACAATTTTAACTGTTTTGTAAATATTTCAAAGGTTGGTTGAGGAAGACTGATGATGATGTCTTCAAAGGAATTGAAGAAGAAACTCTGTGCATTCAGCAATTGTCTAAATCAGGGGTATCTAACCTTAGTAACTTTAAGACCTGTGGACCTCAGCTCCCAGAATTCCCCAGCCCACCATGCTGGCTGGGGAATTCTGGGAGTTGAAGTCCACATGTCTTAAAGTTGCCAAGGTTGGACACCCCTGGTCTAAATCTTAGCAGGCAGAAACCTGATGTCCCAGGTTGCAGTGCTATGCTACCTTACAAGGTGAGCCCATAACTCAGTGTTGCAATACTAAATTCTCTCATTCACTATTGCATCATTCAGCAATGTCTTTTTCCAATATTCTACACCATTACTTTTCTCAGCTTCCAATCCAACGAATGAAACAACACTGTCTGCCTGAATCCTTTCCTTTCCTTCTATTCCCTTAATTTCTTCTCTAAAAGTTCCTTTATGTCCTTTTGTTTTAGAATGGTAACCTCACCTTTGTATTCATAGCTGATGTCTTTTGGTCTAAATAGAATATGTATTTTATTAGGTTATACAATAATGGATGCTTCTAGGGAAAAAAAATGTATGCATGCCCCAAAAGAGACGTTCTAATTTAGGAAGAAAATCGCTAGTTTTATACATAGCCACATTATTAGTTCATAGTTCATCATCATTTTTAGAGCAATCTCACCCCAAGGAGTCCCAGATGACAAGTTTGCCTTGGGACCCCGACAGATGTACATAGGTTACCAATCCACCCATATTTAAATGCAGGCACACTAAGGACTTGCACCCACTCACCTTACACATTAATTGATTGAGATAAAGAGAAATCTTGAGTTAATTGAGATAAAGAAAAATCCTGGGATCAGAAATGAACCCAAGGGAAAGACAATGAGAGGGAGGATGTATTAATAGAAGTTTAATAAAGCATCCATTCCATCCCTCCACCCCCTGTCCAATCTGGCATAATGTGTATTGTGATGGTGATGATGGTGATGATGATGATGATGATAATGATTGATGATGATGACGATGATGATAACATTGATGATAACTGCAACAACAATGATGATGACGGAAAGGAGCAGTTGCAACAAGTGTGCAATCAGTTTCCTTCCAGTCTTAGACAGACGGTGCTGTCATGACATGATTATTGAAAAAGAAAGAAAGAAAGAAAGAAAGAAAGAAAGAAAGAAAGAAAGAAAGGGAGGGAGGGAGGGAGGGAAGGGGGAGGAGGAAGGAAGGAAGGAAGGAAGGAAGGAAGATTGCCAAACTAAATATTTAATTATCTCAATTTCCAAGTATGACTGGCAAATACTAAAATCATTCATTCATACATACATACAATACATACATAAAGTACATACATACAATACATACATGCATACACTTTACTTTACATCCCATTTTTCTACTCCTATGGTACTCCTTTATTTAACTTTTCCCTGATCATCTTAGGAAGACTGGATTTGTGATCATTTTTCAGATGTATTTATATTAGGAATTATGTAAATTGGGAATAGATAACATAATTCCCCATTATCATAAGTACCAAAGGTATTCACAAGCTTAATTGTTTTTTTTCCTGAATCATTGTTATCGAAATTACACAAAATGGCTCCTGTAAATTCAAACAAAACAAAACGGATGGTGGCTAATGGTTAGGGATGGTGAATTTATGCTCTCCACATCACATTGAATCATAACATTCCCCTTAGTAGCCATGATGACAGTAAGAGTGCTGGGAGTTGTAGTGCAGCAGTGGCTGGAGGTTTCTAGGCATTAATTCAAAATGCAGGCCTTGGTTTTTTTAAACCTTAATTATTCAGAATCAGAATACAGCTGGAAGTGACCTTGGAGGTCTTCTAGTCCAGCCCCCTGCTCAAGCAGGAGACCCTATATCATTTCAGACAAGTGGCTATCCAGTCTCTTCTTAAAAACCTCTAGTGATGAAGCACCCACAACTTCTGAAGGCAAAAGCTGTTCCACTGGTTAATTGTCCTCACTTCAGTACAAAGTGTGGTGCAAATTTATGATTCAGTCATTTATGTCAACCTAGAAAATAGGTTTATTCACTAATTAACTTAAGAGTAGAGTGTAAATATGGTAACATTGACCATAATCCTTTATGAAGTATCATAATAAGGTCTGAACAGTTGTACTTAAACCAAGACAAAAAATTGTAATAATTTGTGACTTTTTGACAACTCAACAAAATGCTTTCAGTATCTGTGCAATGTATATTTTTTGGAAAAGTCCCAACCAACTTAATTACCTCCACAGTAGTCTCCCAGACATTTAGCAATGTTGCTTTTGAGATAAGAACTCCAGTCCCTTAAAATCCTGTAACAGCTCTTCATATTTAAAATGAGGATCAATTAAAATGTAATCCTCCAAGTTTTATAATGAGCAAAGACAATTCCACACAAGGTGAGATCAATTACTTCACACCGTCCAGGATTATTTGGGGTATTATATATAGTCTAAGATTAAATTTCCCTCCATGCTGAATGTATTATTGATCGAACCAATTATCCCATTGAATGACACAAACCTAGCTTTCATCAAGGAAGTATCAAAAGACCATTTAATAAGGAAAGTATAGATTTATAAGTGGATCTCTGGGCAATATATATAAATCTCTGCCTACCCAAACTGAATACTATGATTGCCATTTCTCTTAGTGTTGGTTGTGTGCAACTCAGGGCCCTTACATAAAAAAAATGCCTTTCCTCTAATGCAGGGGTGTCAAACTCACAACGTCACATGACATGTCTCGACATATCATGACTTTTTTGCAATGACCGGCAATGGGGTGGGTGCGGTTTTGCTATGATGCATCCGGCCCGTGGGCTGGCAGTTCGACACCACTGCTCTAATGTGTACTGAAAGTAATATTTCATTCATGTGCCACGCCAAGTGATAAATTCGCAACTGACAGTCCCAAAAGCTATTGGGAATGGTGGAGCCTAGTCAAAGAAGCTAGAATTCCACTGGTCAGCAAGAAGAGAGGAAGCAGGAGAGCGAATTCATCAATCTCCACTCTTAAACAACCATGTAGGGTGATTTGGGTTGTCTGTATTTAAGGCTCTGCAAATGCACTCTTAGAATTGGAATGAAAATAGGAGATGCACATCATTTCCCCATTTGTCCACATAGCTCTGCCATAGCTTTCAGAATAGTACAGATTCAGACAAGACGCAGGCCAGCTCCTGTGGAAAGAATGGCAATTATTACAGAAAAGGAAGATGCTAAATAAGTATTGCTGTTTATCTACAAAGGTGTGATTTCTCTATTTTCTCCCTCCACTCCTTTTTGATAATATCCCTGTTTTATCTTTTATTTTTGTGGACTGCCATAGGATCTATTCTGAATCTTACATTTATTTCTATGATCTGAATTTCTCAGAGCTGCTTGCACAGCATTTCCTGGTTGGTCACTTAGATGACATGTGGTTGGGTCTACACAGTAGTAAATAATAAAGCTATAACTTAGCTCTTGTAATTTGTTCTCTACCCTGTTGTTCTATCTTAGCTATCAGAGCTCACTTCTGCTGGGTACTGTGACTGGGACCTTCCCATTCTCTAGTCTTGTTGGTAGGTATTGCCGCTGTCCTTCTAGCCCTTTGAGGACCTCTTCTTCAGCCAAGTGTGCCACCATTGCTTCTGTCCTCTCAGCACAACCAGGCCTTTTCTTCATGGGATTCTTTAGTATCTCCATTTCCCTCTTCATTTATTAACACACAGACTTCTTCGTTTCCAATGCCACCTTGTCTTTTTCATCAATCCACATAATATCATACTATTCAAGTGGTCAGCTACTTCCCTTACTGGGAGGGCCCTTGAAAATGTTTGCTTGTTTATTAGTTTATCGCCATAGATCTCATCCAAAAATTGCTTCTTGATGGGGAATATCCTACCTAGAATGTTGGGGCTCTGGAGTTCCAAGCCAGAAAATCAAGGAGCCAGACAGATTAAGCCACCAAGTTCAAATTTATCCTCAGTGTAAGAATTCAAATTAAACTATCCACCAAATATTTCCAGGTTGGGAAAACTGGATCAAAGATAATGTAGGTATATGCATGCTTTGAATGAATGCTTGATGAAGATGTTTCTCTTTAAGTGCCTCAGAAAACAAAACAAGAACCTAACTTTTAATTCTAAGGAACATGAGCAATCCCCTCCCCCTTTTCTAGAGGTTGTAAAAAAGAGCCCCCTTGACACTTTTAACCAAAGCATCAAGTCAGTGGGTGTATCTGTGCAACACAAAACATTTGCCAATGGAGAATACACCTGCTTTTCCTCATAGCTATGAATATATATATATATATTTTTAAATGCATAGTTCCTTTTGAACTACAGAATGAGATATCTTCAGTTCCACCCCGGGTGAAAATGTTGCGGCTATGAGCAACACCCCTTACAAATTGTTATGAATTATTATAATTTTGAACACTGAAAAAAAATCTCTTAATTTTTTCTTCTCTCCTAATCTTGCTCTGAAATTTTCTTAAAAAATAAAAGAATAGAATAGATACATTATTAAAAGAGATCAACATTTGTTAATAAGGACGGCATTTAACAAAGAAATCTTAGCCTATAAATACTATAAATTTCCTCAGCCATCGGGGCATCTAATCACTCTTACCAGACTGAAATGTGACTCTTTGTGGCTAGTCTTTGAGAGGAAAGATAAACTTCAAATTGTTAACTCATCTCCAGGGACTCATTATTGCCTAGAAATGTTAGATAGACTGTTACTTAAATCAGGACAAGAATGGATGTCATCCCAGCAATGAATACTACAAGCTAACAATCTTTGTTCCTAAATAGTATATGGATATATTTGTGTAGCATTCTAAACAGGAAGCATCTATTCCTTTGTTCCCAAACTCTATCAGATACAATGGCACAGTTTTGTAATTCAAAAATTAATGGATATATTAGTTGAAAATACCCCTCCGCTTTTTTTCTTCAGTTTAGCTCATTATTTTTTATTGTATTATTGTTTCTTCTTCTTCTTCTTCTTCTTCTTCTTCTTCTTCTTCTTCTTCTTCTTCTTCTTCTTCTTCTTCTTCTTCTTCTTCTTCTTCTTCTTCTTCTTCTTCTTCTTCTTCTTCTTCTTCTTCTTCTTCTTCTTCTTCTTCTTCTTCTTCTTCTTCTTCTTCTTCTCCTTCTCCTCCTTCTCCTCCTCCTCCTCCTCCTGCTCCTGCTTCTTGTAACATCTTTTTTCAACATTCAGATAGTATATTTCTTTCTTCCTTTCTTTCCTTTCTCATTGTTAACAGAGTTACCAAAATGTGCATGAATTACAGTACTCCTGTGCTGTAAATAGTTAAATCATTAGAGAGAACTAGGAAAACCAAGGTCCCATGCCCTGATTAATGATATATCTAGATTCTACCCTCAAAGCTTTCTCCGTGTCATATTTTACCCTTTTCATAAACGAATCAATATTTCTCATGATGAATGCTTATCACTCTACTACCTGGTCACAATTCAAAGCTGAACTCTGAATATCACAGAGAACAACCTTTTCACATATACTAAGTACTAGGAGTTTTCTAAAATGTCTTCATGTAAGACAAATGTCTATATATACAAAGGTGTTGTCCATTCACTAGAACTTTTAAAGTTGTGCTAAAGAAGAGGATTTTCTTTTCCTAACTAATTCTGGGTATTAAGAACTTTCTTTGAGTATATTTTGTAATTCTCAGAACTTTGTTATTTTTGTTCATTCATTACAGTGTTGCTGTAATGTCCTTACTTCTTGCAACTCAAGGACATTTATGTATAAAACTAAAACAATTGTTAAGAAACAATGATTACAAAAGCAACCCAGGTTCACTATCTGTTTCCAGAGCATTTCAGAATAGGAAAGTTTTTACTACTTTGCCAGATGCAAGGAAGACTGGATTCCCCTTACCTTCGGAGACAGGGTATAGCAAGACAGTGAAGAGAACAGGTGTGTTTGGTTATTTTCTATTTTATATTATCCTTACCTGATACAGGAGAAACTGGTGACAATAGTTCATGGTCTCATCATTACTTATAAACACTACTGTAATGGACTTTTTGTGGGGCCACTCTTAAAGACTATCTGGAAATTATAAATAGTCTAGAATACAGCAATTTGTGGCTTAAATAGCTCCTGATATTAGGTCCATATTATACCTACAGTATATTGCAGGTCCTGATTCAGTTCCAGGTAGATTTAAAACGCTTGTATTAGGATGATTTGGCCAACTGGATCTAAAGAAGGTCATGTGGGACACAGCTCCTTGTATGATTTTTCCAGGACATTAGAGAGCCAGTTTGGTCTAGAGATTAAGGCACCAGGCTAGAAAACAGGAGGCCATGAGTTCAGGTTCTCCTTTAGCCATGAAAGCCAGCTGAATGACTTTGGCCCAATCACATTCTCTTAGCCCAACTCAACCCACAGGGTTGGTGTTGGGAGGAAAAAGAGGAGTGCTAGATATGTTCTCTGTTGAGTTATTTGTAAAAATAATAAAGGTGGGATATGAATGAATAAAAAATAAATAAATAAAATTGGCATAGCCAAAACTGCTTCTCTTTTGCAGTGCCAATACTATGAAATGAAGTCATCCTGAGATTAGATCAGCCCTCTTCCTGGTAGCTTTTAAGGTAGCTTTTAAGCTTCCTGGTAGCTTTTAAGAAGTTGAAAGAAGTTAAGAAGTCAAAAACACATCTTGTTTTCAAGAGCCTTTCAGTAGCATCACCTGTGCCTTTTGTTCTTATTATTTTTCTCTCCTACCTGGTTTTGTGTCTTCTATCAGTTTTAATATATATTTTGATTTCTTTTAGCTGCGTAAGGGCATTACATTCATTTTTCCCTCCTCTTTCGTCTTTCCTCTTCCTCTTTCTTTTCTTTATCCAACGTAAGTCTTCCTGCTAAATCTACAGGTAGGTTGCCAGGGAACTCAGCAGAAGGGCAACATTCAAGTTCTGCAAGACACAAATGTGGAATTTGGTCTGTCAATCAACTCCATCCTTTTTTCAGTTTCCATAAACAAAACAAAGAAGAGAAAACAAAGAAGAGAAGTTAAGACATGGGGAAACAGGTGAGTTTTCTCAAGCTTTCCTGGCAAAGGAGAGGACTTTCTAGGGATGATCCAAAGGACTTTTGAAAATGCTGACAATGGCAGGAGAACAAAGGTGCAGCAGTAAAGGAAGCTGCAACCTACATTTCTGCAAGATTTTAGTCACAGTATGTTTTTCTAAGCAAGGTAATATACAATGTCACTCTCAATGTACAGGTTTAAATAGAAATTAATGTGAAACGAAGCTTAATATGTTTAAGAAAATGAAAGTAATTGAAACTGGTTTGGTTAATGAGAATTAACCTTTCTTCAACCAGGAGCTCCTTCTTGTACCATGTTCATACCTGTTATTTCATTTTCTACAGTATTATTCAAAGCACTCTTAAGTTCCCTTTCCCAAGCTTAATTGTTTAATAGGCTGAGTCATTCCTTTCAAAAGATAATCTGTTAGAAAATACAACTGTTGTTTATCATTCAATTAGCCTTCAAATTAGACCTTGAGTGACAATATATTTAATTCCATGACAGGTTAAATACATGCACATTATAACAGGAAAATGGAACAGGATCCCGAGAGACCTCAGCAAACAAACAATTGTGGAGTCTTTCTTTCTTTCTTTCTTTTTCTTTCTTTCTTTCTTTCTTTCTTTCTTTCTTTCTTTCTTTCTTTCTTTCTTTCTTTCTTTCTTCCCTCCCTCCCTCCCTCCCTCCCTCCCATTCATGGTACTTTGAGATATCTGGAACTTGCAATATCTACGAAGTTAGTAAGAAACGTCTCCCTAAGTAGAATTTCTTATTCTACAAACAATCTGGTTTCCCCCCCCCCCTTTAATCTGAGATCTGGAATACATATTTTTTTTCCTTTGTATCATTCTGTGTGTCATTATGTGACTTCTGATGAAGTCTGCCTGGACAGTTTTCTTGGCAAGGTTGGCAAAAGTGGTTTGCTATTGCCTTCTTCATAAGGTGTGAGAGAGTGACTGGCCTAAGGGGTCCTAGATGGCTTTGTTCCTAAGGTGAGATTAGAACTCATAGTTTCCCAGTTTCTAGCCACCACATTAACTGTCACATCAAACTGGCTTATATTGAAATATAATTTATATTATATTAAAGAAAGATGCACTAGAATGGATACTTAGAAATATCCTTCATGGACAAGGATACTATATTGTTTTAAAAAGCTGCTGTAGATACCAGGCATTTCCAGATGAAATTCTATTTAAAACTTACAAAAACACTTAGGGTAGTTTGTAACTTTCCTTGGATTCATCTGCAGCGCTCTGTACATTCTCATTGCTATTCTGCCATTAACATTTTGTTCGCTTCAGTTGGTGGGAAATCCCGGGATGTTTGCTTATGTTGGCTATTGTCCTTGTTGATGTCCAAGCTGATTAATCAACCATCGTCCTTGTTCTGATGCACAGGTTTTCCCCCCACTCATCACTGCATGTAAGCAAAGGCAATTTCTTGGGCTGATGCTTCCACCTCTCAAAAAGGCCAGAAAAAAAATTGTAAACTTGCTGATGGTTGCCTCTCTGTCCCTACTCCAGCGATCTCTATCTTTACTGTAGAGGTATCACAAATCCTTTGAAAGCTAGCAGATAACCGAGAGATATTTGGAAGGACTGAAGGGGAGCTAAATGTATAGATGAATTTCTTGGGGATGATGTCATAGAAAGACTATGATCTAGTAATCCTGATATCCTCTGGTTAAATTAATTTATAATATGGTACGAGAAGAGATGGCAAAACCTGGGGGTGGAGTGAAAAGAAGGATCAGCCTAGAATCCCTACATACCCACAAATGAATTAAGTCCAACCCCTTTTGGAGATAACAGGTGCTCACCATTAGATGGGAAGAATCCCATACAAAGGCATGATTAGCAATAAACCAGTTTAATTAAACCTTCATATGCGGACCTGGTCTTTTGCACATAACATATATAACTATATTAAACACATTGCAGTTCTAGACTTGATTTTCAGTATTGCTTAAATCTATTTGGTCTTCATATTTGCAATCTTTCTGTTATTTTTTACACTGAAATCTTTTTTTTATTTCTGTCCCATCCTCTTCCTCTAGTTTTTGCTCATCTCAATAATTTTATTACATCGTCTTAATTTCATGACGGTAACACTGTCCTATCCTTCATTATTTGGAATCCTTTTTTCTAGCTAACATTCCATTGTTCTTTTGTTTAGGAAGCTTGATGGTTTTATTTCATTTAGAAAAATTTTAACCTGTGAGGATCAAGGAAATGAAGATATTTTTTTTTTAAGTTTGAGTATCAAGAATATTATCATACTCTCTAACAAATTGTTCATAAGTCTTAAAAATGACATTTCTCAAGTACTTGTTTTCTCTTTGAGAGACAAACTGTTGAAAATATAGGAATAAAATTAACCCAGACAAAAAGGAAGAAAAGTGCTTCAGGTTCAATAGAGGCTATATTGAACAAAAAAAATCCCTGAACACTGAAAGTCTGAAAAACACTTGCTGCATTTTAATAACTTAGATGAAAGACTTACATTTGCAAATTATAGCTCAGCTTCAAAAACTTAACATAGGGAGGCACTAAAGAGTTTGCAAGGTCATATTTCCTGGGGAAAGGTGTATTTTAGATAATCACTGTTAAGATTATCCCACAATCTGAGCTTTCAACAAAGCAGGTTTTTACATTATCAATTATCATTACATATTAAACCAAACTGTGAATTATAGGAATCACAAAATGAACACCTTTGGAAAGAATCAGCTAGAGAATACTACTTTCAATTGGTCAGACAAAATGCACACAACTGTAGTCATTACAATTTTGTGTTGTTCTTGCTTATTTCTTCCTCTGTTCATTAATTTGCTGATCTATTTATGAGGGAAGATCTTCAGTGGTTATTTAAAAAAAAAAAACTCAGTTCATCTTATCAAATGATTATAGTAAAATGTGATCTAGTGCAGGGCTTTTCAACCTTTTCACCCATTGTACCACTTTTAGGATATGGCAACATCCGAGTACCACCAGTTGCCTAGCAAGGTGTCAAAAACTTGATGACCAAAAAAAAAAAAAAAGGAAAAAGTGATAAAGTACAGGTAATCCTCGACTTACAACAGTTCGCTTAGTGACTGTTCAAAGTTACAATGGCACTGAAAAAAGTGCCCCCAAGCCACAGCCGAGCAAGACACCTGCCTGCCCGCCTGGTGGCGCTCTTCCTCCTGTTCGAGGTTTTCATTGTTGTGAGCATTTCTATTGAGGATTGGCAGCGAGGGTGGGGTGGGAGTGTGTTTGGTTTTTATTCCCCCCCATTTGCTGGGTGGTTGCAGCAGGTTTTGGTCACTTCACATGACCCTGGGACACTGTGACCGTCCATAAATATGAATTAGTTGCCAAGCATCTGAATGTAAATCACAAGACCCTGGAGATGCTGCAACATTCCAGCTGATCAGTGCTTCTTCTGGGCTCAGCAGAAGTGCCAGGATCAGTGCTGCTTTCCAGCTGAATGGTGCTTCTTCTGGGCTCTGCAGAAGCACCAGGATCAGTGCCGAGCTCCAGCTGGAACCTGGCGCTGATCCTGGCAACATATATTATGTTGAAGAGTTGGAGGAACTGAGTATGTCTAATCTAATGAAAAGAAGAACTAGGGGTGACATGATATCAGTTTTCCACAAAGAAGAGAGGTCAAACTTTTCTCCAAAGCACCTGAAGGAAGGACATAAGCAACAGATAGAAACTAAGCAAGGAGAAATCCAACTTAGAAATAAGGAGAAATTTCCTGACAGGTAGAACAATCAGTCAGTGGAACAGTTTGCCTTCAGAAAAACCTCACTGGAGGTTTTTTTTTTACAAAAGATTGGATAGTCATTTGTCTGAAATCGCATAGGATCTCCTGCTACAGCAGGGAGTTGGACTAGATGATCTCCAAGGTCCCTTCCAACTCTGTTATTCTGTTATTCAGCATCATGACATTAGATAGTTTTGTGATGTTAACTTTTTGCTTTCCATTTCTCCCTTCATCACTCAGAAACTTTTGAAAATGTTAAATGTTTTGGACTGGAAGACACAGTAACAAAATGGCTGAGAAAGAAAGGCTATCCTTCCAAGCTGTATGAATGTACAGTCAATGGACAGAGTTCCTTCTAATTAATTTTCAGGAAACCCTCCTCTTTTAACCTTTCAAATCAAATCACAATCTTTTATTACAATCATCAATCAGAAAATTACCATCACATCCTCTTCCATTGGGGGAGATTCTTTACCCTTTGTAGGCACATTAGAGTGCTAGAGAAGAGAAGAAATTAATTTTCCATCAATCAATTTAATGTTGGAGGTCACTTGATGCACATTCATAGACTCAATTTCTCTGTCCATAGCTTCCTTCCATTTGTCCTGTTCTGCCTTAGGCAACGACAACATCTCTTGGTAATTACGGGGTTCATACCTAACACTACACACTCTAACCCCACTTGCAGAGAACCGATCAGGAGGTACACCTTTATTGCTACATTCAGATCTCCTCGGTATCATCTGTTCCTGTGATCCTGTGACCTGTCTCTTTATCTCAGGTCTATCCTCTTCTATTTCTACCATTTCTGACCTGCCTTCCTGTTCCCCCTTCATTGGGCTTTGTATAGCTTCTCCTTCCTGAGAACTAGTGCTACACGTTGGCATGAACACCTCAGTGTTAGCATGCATCCTGTCCCAATTATTTTGTTCTGCAAAACTGGTGGACTGTGAAATTATTACTTTTTTTGTTCCATCTGTGAATCTATAACTTTTGGAACCTGGCTCATATCCAAAAAACCTAAGTTTCTTGGCCTTTTTCTGTCCCTTTTTTCTGGTGCCTTTGGGAATATGCACCCAGGCATAACTGCCAAATGTCCTTAGGTGAGCCAATCAAGGTTTCCTTCCAAAAAACAGGTAATATGACAACACTCCATACTTTGTTTATCAAATAGTTGGCTGTTTTCATCGCTTCTCCCCAGTACAATCTACTCATTCCTGCATCTCCTAGCAGTGAGTCTTTCATGGTTTGCAATATGCCATTCCTTCTTTCAGCCACTCCATTTTCTGCTGGCAAATACGGATTCGTACGTCTATGCCTTATGCCTAAGTTCCTCAGCCACCTTTGGAAATTGTCAGACATGAACTCTGTTCCCCTGTCTGTTTGCAGCTGGCATACTTTACTTTTCACTCTACAAAGTTCACCCATTGCCTGAACTGTTGTAATACCTCTGTCTTGCTTTTTAACAGATAGATGTTGAGACTCTAGAAAGAGTACAGAGAAGAGCAACAAAGATGATTAGGGAACTGGAGGATAAAACATATAAGGAACGGTTGCTGGAATTGGGTATGTCTAGTTTAACGAAGAGAAGGACGAGGGGGGGACATGATAGCAGTGTTCCAATATCTCAGGGGCTGCCACAAAGAAAAGGGAGTCAAGCTATTCTCCAAAGCGCCTGAAGGCAGGACAAGAAGCAAAGGATGGAAATTAATCAAGGAGAGAAGCAACCTAGAACTAAGGAGAAACTTCCTGACAGTTAGAACAATTAACCAGTGGAACAACCTGCCTCCAGAAGTGGTGAATGCTCCAACACTGGAAGTTTTTAAGAAGAGACTGAACAGCCATTTGTCCAAAATGGTGTAGGGTTTCCTGCCTGAGCAGGAGGTTGGACTTGATGACCTCCAAGGTCCCTTCCAACTTTATTATTATTATTATTATTATTATTATTATTATTATTATTATTATTATTATTATTATTATTATTATTATTATTATTATTATTATTATTATTATTATTATGCACTAACTGCAAAACTCTGTTTGCCTTACTCACAGGCTACACCCTGGACTTTGACTCTTTACAAACAGCGCAATCTAAGCAAGTATTGCATTTCTTAATGTTTAGTCCCTCAGCTAGGTCTTTTGCAGCACTCTGAAACTTGCATGACCTAACCTCCTGTGTGGTAAATGTACACAATTATCATGTTTGAGAGTGTTTGTAAGTATTCGTGCACAACCATTCTTTTGCTTTCCTAGTACGTATAAATTATCCTGCTTAACACCTCATGCACCATTTTTCCTAATGGTGTATTGTCCTTTAGCAAACATTATTTCATAACCCTTATTATCCAAACTTGAAATACTTAACAAATTATGATCTATGTCTGGTACATGCAATACATTGTCCAATGTTTCCCCAATACCAGGTACATAAACTTTACCTTCCCCTTTAACAGCAGACCATTGTCCATTATCCAAATTAACAAATGTTTGCTTAGCTGGTCTCAAGCTAGAAAACATTTGTGGATTATTTACAATATGCTGATTTGCCCCACTGTCCAACAACCAAGTTTTTCTAGTGTTCTCAGTCAATGTTGCTGCCAGAGAAAATAATAAACCATCCTTTGTCAGCTGCATAGCTCTATGACCTTGTCTTCCTGAAGCTGCATAGCTCTATGACCTTGTCTTCCTGCTCCTTTGTTTCTCCTCTCAGGGCAGTGTATCTGGAGATGCTCTGTAGAACCACACGTCAAGCAGTGTTTCACTGTGCAAACATTCTCAGCTACTCTGCTAGCACCTTGGGATGTTGCAATTTTAGACTTGGGCTGTGCATTGTCGCCACTCCTTCTCTGCTGCCTCTCCAGCCATTTCTGTTCCTCCTCCAGCAACCGGCCAGTCAAATAACTCATGGTTAAGTCCCTCTCTTGCATAGACTCTAAACTAGTCACTAGAACATCCCATGAATTGTCCAATGAACTGAGCACCACATACACCTTGTGTGGCTCAGTAAAAGTCATTCCTCTTACTTTTAGCTCTAGGAATGTCTTTCTCACGGACTGCAAATTCATAGACATGCTTTCTCCTGGTCTCAGTTGGGCCTTATACAGCTTCCTTGTCAGCATTACTTTGCTGCTTGCAGTCTCTCTATCATACACACTGCGCAAAGCTTCCCAGCACTCTTTAGCAGACTGGAGACCCCCCACATGTATCAGCTGGCTATCCTCCAAATTCAGGATTATGCTGGTCAACGCTTTTTCATCCCTTCTCCTTCCCCACCATCCAGGGCTACTGGTGGATCAGTAACTATCACCCACAACTCCTCCCTTCACAGGTACATTTCCATCTTCACACACCAGGAGAGGTAGTTTGTCTCATTCAGCCAAGACACTACGAAACCTCCTCCCATTACGCTGACAGAGTCCATGTTGCCTACTTCCTCTAACAACCACTAACCATAAACAAACCATGAAGTACAACCCCTCTGGCTCTGGGGTAAGCTCTCACTGGGTTTCTCTTCTCTCTGGGCCCATAACCTGTCAGAGCACGCACAGTCCTATTGCTGACACAGGAGCTGATACAGCAAACAGTGGTTTGTACCAAATGGTGGTTTATCTACAATATCTACAATGTTACACAAGTATCACTAGGAACAATATACATACACGTGCTATGAGCAGAATCCAACAAACAGCAAATACAGCAGGAAAGGGAAAAGAAAAGAAGACACACTCGCAGATCCTCCCCTTTTTTACACAAGCTCTTAAAGAGACAACAGCCAAAGACCCTACTGACTCATTCCCATCATTGCATCAGCTGGTCAGCTCTTAAATCATGACCTTGACACTCTTCTTATAAATTCTTTAATATCTGAATTTTACAACCCATATCCTGAATGTTTATACTAGAGTGAAGTTAATACTAAAAGTAATTGTGCTATTTTTATACAATGAATATTTTGGGGAAAAACATCTGCAAAGGCACACCTGGACTAAGAGTTTGCAAGCAAAAATTAATCTTATAAATAAAATGGTACAGCAAGACAAAAAACCTGTTCACCCTGTTCATAAAAATATTTTTTTCCAATGGTTACAGCACTGTAGAACAATTGGGCCTCTTGTGTAATTGCTTTATGCCAATAATTATTATTCAAGAAATAGTGTATTTCAGAGAAAAGAACCTGTTCAATATATATTCAATTAGCTTGCAAACAATATAGGTATAATTTATAATCCTTAAAAATATTCTAGAAACCAAGCTATACAAATTTCTAGCTGCTGTTAAGAACAATAAAGCAGCTTCAAGTATATAGCTTAAGTGCTGCTGAACTCTTCATTTCACATGTGTATGATCTATAATGGTACTAATAAACAAGAACTGGTAGAAAACTGAAACCAAGAGAGGCAACTCTTTTGTGTTAATTTTCCTAGGAAATAAGCAACAAGGTAAAAACTAAAACAAAATTGTGAACATTGACAATAAACATGTCATAGTTTATGTTTCCTTTTTTTAAGGACAATCAACAGAAACTAAGTTGAGTAGAATCCTCTCCTAGCCACCCTTGCTCCCCCAACTTTGTCCATGAAAGACAAACAAGAAAAAGAAGAGAAAAGAAAGAAAGAAAGAGGAAGGAAGGAAGGAAGGAAGGAAGGAAGGAAGGAAGGAAGGAAGGAAGGAAGGAAGGAAGGAAGGAAGGAAGGGAGGGAGGGAGGGAGGGAGGGAGGGGTGGCAGATGTCCAAGGAGTCTAATGTAACTTAACCCTAACCCTTCATAAACAAGGAATCACTTTGATTCAGTACATCATCCTAAATTCAGCATTATAACATACAGGAATGTGTATGTGTATAGTTGTGTAGGTGTGTATTTGTGTAGGTGTGTGACTTTCCCTATGAATAAAGATGAGGGGAATGAAACTTCTCCCTAACTCCTGGGCTTTAAGCATGAAGTAGCAATGGGCAATGTGTAATGTTAGAGCATAATATGCTCGATCTTCCCCAACCCTGGCCTTCATGCTGCTCCTCTTTCTCTACTATGGGATGAAGAAAGAGAGCTTCAATTCAAGATTCCTTTCAAGCTCAGCAGATGAGACAGGATGACGAAACTGACCAATACAGAGAAAGCGAGAGGAGGAGCAAAGAACAAGATGAGCAGAAGGGAGTGAAAGAGAGCAAAAGAAGAAACAAGAGAGCAAGATCAACCATGGATCATTTGCAATGGATGTTGTAATTCTTGATTCCTAAGAAGAGTGGGGGCTTCCTAGTAAAACAGGACAGGCAGAAAGCCTGTGTCTGCCTCACCAACTGGATCTGATCTTTGCTGGTCCATCAAACCACAACTCCTTCTGCGGTCTCAGTTCTACACTACCTTAGGGAGAGCAATTGACCTTTGTGATTCCCACTGGAGGAAATCTACCCAACTACTTTCTTCAACTTTCCCCATCTTAGAGCTATGAAGATAGTAGCACTCAATGGCTTTATATTAAAAGAGACTAGAGATTGACGATCAGTTCAGAGTACCACACAGACTGTGGGGGGGGACATTATAAACCATGTGTCTGGATGTATCCTGAGAAATGAAAAGCAAGGTTATAATGCTGAGCTATGACAATGCAATTGCAATATCTGGGGTTTGGGGGGGAGGGGTTTGGTGTAAAGGTAGTCACAATAAAATGTTTTCTTATCCACTTTTTGAAAAAAGAAATTGTTGTGATCTTACCTCAGTCCTTTTTAGTAATGGAAAATACTGTTTAAAATACATTTGAGAATTTCCAAATAATTATGTACAAAGGAACCTAGTCAATGTGAGTTTAAGAATGAGAGTTTTAAGGTCTGCATGATTTTGCATAAAGTCGCTGTCCTTTTTAATCCTTAAGGTTTACATGTATACAAAATCTCTTAATTCAGACTAAGTAAGTATTGGAAAATCAGTTTGTATTAATGAACTACCTGTCATGGTTCCAATAGACAGAGACAAATAAAGCAGAACTCCGAGGCTGGAAAATTCTTCAAAGAACATGTTTATTAGTTACAAAGTATCAGCACGATCAAAAGTGAAACCAAGTCTGAAATTCCCACTAAAAATTTCCCAGTTACAAAATATAATGTCCCACCCACAAAACTATACCATCACTACATTCCCCAATACATTCATTCGGCAGGTTTCCTTATACAATGCCCAGTCCCTGATCACAGGAGCAGTAGATGACCTTGGTTCCCATGGGACAGAAGATTATTTTGACTAGTGAAGCACCTGGGCAATCCCCCCCTCCCGCTGTTCTATGTGGCAACCTAGAATGAAGAGAAAGATGACTGCAGCCAGGCTCATTGTAGAGTTGACACTACCCTTTGATTAAGAAAAGATAAAACAGAGAAATTATTAGCAAGCTGTACTCTAAAACACCTCTCTCTCTCTCTCTCTCTCTCTCCTCTCTCTCTCTCTCTCTCTCTCTCTCTCTCTCTCTCTCTCTCTCTCTCTCTCTCTCTCCCTCTCTCTCTCTCTCATATATGATGTTGAATTAATACAATAATGAATCAGTTAGTAAGAAACCAATGTAGATGCAGTAGGCCCTTTACTTAATACTTAGACAAAAAGATAAAAAAAACCAATTGTTTAAATGTATTAAGGTTGCCACCTTTTGACCAAATGGGAAAGAAAGGAGTGGAAATGTATTTTAAAAACTGGTTATATAGTATGGCTGCAGTGAGATTTATTTAAGTAGAACTATGAACAGACACGTACAGATATGCATGCAACCAGAACAATTAAATCTCAAAAAAGAACAAATACATTCAAATGCTGAACTTCACTAGCCTCGTTCAAGGTCTAATTCTTATTTCATTGGCATCCTAACACAAACCTATGGAAACACTGTGGAAAATGCATAACTGAATACTCAACAATGGTATCAGCATAACTGTGGATGTTCCATTTCTTTTTACTCTTGTGGTCTTCTTGCTATTAATAACTCATCAGCTACGGTAATAACATTGAAAGACCAGATGGCAGAGCAAGTAGTATGGGGCTAAACCTATGCTGGCAGGGGAACACAGCTCTTTGGAGATGTTTTAATCTGGTATCATGAACATGCATGGGGCATCGTGAAAATCTTTGGTCCACTGGAAACCTTTTCACACCAGTGAATGAAACATAAGGATCCCAGTCAGAAGAGCCAGTCCAAGTTGAATTTAGGAAGCGATGGACATCTGATCAATGACTGGGCATCAGCTGAAAAGCAGATTAAGTCCTCTAACTGTTAAAAAGGCTACTTCTACCTAGTGTCTGTGCACCAGACATAATCTTCTCCATAATTCTGTTCCTGAACCATCTAATCCAGAGGTCCCCAACCTTTTGGGCACCAGGGACCGGTTACGTGGAGACAGGTTTTTCCGTGGACTGGAGAGGGTGTGGTTTTGTGTGCTTCCCGCATCCTGCAGATGGGACTTTGCTTGTTTGTGTGGACCAGTTGCTGGCATGCCACGGTCCAGTACTGGTCCATGGACAGGGGCTTGGGGACCCCTGGTGTAATCTCATGGCATTGGTTTTTTTTTCTGCAAGTCAGAACAATTGCTTGATCAAATAACAATTGTCATTTTCCCATGCAGCCCTGCAGTTCTACAGAGCTCAGGGGCTCTTTTTATTCTCCCATAGGCATTCATTCCAGTTTTTCCCAGCTGCCAACTACTTTCTCTCCCTGTCTAGCAATACCTACAGCACCCACAGCAATATTCTCAGTGCTCTGAGGTTGGCGAAAATAAAGACAATTGTGGATCAGCTCAAAATTGCCTCTAAAGAATTGGAAAACTGAAACAGGGATGATTTGGAAGTGATGCACACTGCGATGCTAATACGTTTTAGTCAGAGAGATAATATGATTGTTAGCATTGTTCAGGTGATTATCCAAATTATTCTGGTGCAGAATCCTCCTGTAGCCTGGAACAATAACAACAACAACAACAACAAAAACCACCACTGATTTTGATTTGATGTAATTTATTCTCACATAACTTGATAGGGCTGACTTGATAGGGCTGACAAAATAAATGTATCCCGGCAGTCATAATATCTAATCTACCATTTTTAAAAAGAGAAAAGCTTCTTTTCTAAGCCGTCTCTCAATAAGATTGATGCACAATTTAAATATCTGTGTTTTCCAGCAGAAAACAACAATTGTACTTCACATCACTTGTGAGATTCCCTGGGTACCAACAACTTCTAGTGTGTGTGGGGGGGGAGTGCACGTCTTATTGTTAGGAATTTGCCTTTCTACTTCTCTTTTTAAAAATGTAGAAAGCCTCTTTATTTTTAATAATTCAGATGCCATAAAAGAAGATCTTCTCTTGTAGTAGGAGAAGGATTTGGGGAAAGTGTTAACACAAATTTCTTGCACATTAGCATGCCATCAAAGGGACTAAGGGAGGAACACAGCAATTTCTTTGAAGGTGTCCATACAAACCTATGGAGAAACAGATGACATTCTTGAATCCCCAATGAAGTCATTATGATCAGTGATACTCTAATGAATACCAAATATACCCATAATGAGAGGACCTTAAGCATTATTTTAATCAATTATGTCACAATAGTGTGGGAGTATATCAACAGCACTTATAATCTGGATGCTCTAGTTGGAAACTATAAATGTCTAATTAACATACTTTGTTGTTTCGACTCCTGTCACTGCAAAAGCAAGGAAATTACAATAGTTTCAGGATGTTTTCCCAAGACAGGATGAAAAGGCCTGCTAGGATCTTTTGTAGGGGTTAAATTGGTCTGATGATGTTTTGAATGGTAAGAATCCAGTTGAACAGTGCATTGAGGAGGGCCTGCATTCTACTCGTGTTCCAATATTTGATGGGTTGCCATAAAGAAGAGGGGGTCAACCTCTTCTCCAAAGCACTTGAAGGCCTGACAAGAAGCAATGAGGGAAAGTAGTCAAGAAGAGAGCCAACCTAAAACTACGGACAGTGAGAATAATTAGCCAGTGGAACAGCTTTCCTCTAGAAATTGTGGATGCTCCATCAGTGGAGATTTTTAAGAAGAGATTGGACAGCTATTTGTCTAAAATGAAAACAGGATCTCCTGCTTGAGCAAGGCATTGGACTAAATGTCATCCAAGGTCCCTTCCAACTCTGTTTTTCTTTTACTATTCTGTTATTCTATTATTTTGTAGCTTAACTTAGAGATGATGGTAGATAATCAGGAAGGACAGCAGAGAATGGGGCAGGAGCAATCATGCCTGCCAATAGTAGACTTCATACCACTGAAAGTCAGGGTGTCTGTAGGGAGCTATCAAAAAAGTCAAGATGATGGCCAGCGCCATATACTCAGGACCACCATTTTGATGTTTTGACGTCTCTTGAGGATGCCAGTTTCAAATGTCCACAAATCATTGATCTTCTGATGCTAGGATCCCTGCTTTGGAAGCTATTTTAAGAAGAGCAAAAATGGCAGCAGAAGAAAAAAAAGATGTACAAATGTCACTGAGAAAGTAGATTTGAGCTACAATTATATGGATCCTCTTCTGTTTATTTTCATGGGAACAACAGAACTGGGTAATGAAGTCCAATATATTCATCCCTTCAAATATAATCACTATCCTTCAAGATTAAAATTATTTTTCAAGGGTTGAAGTGCCATAATATTGCAAAAAAAACCCACTGAGATCTGAATGAAAAGATAAGAGTGAATTTATCACAAATTAATAAGATCTGGGGTGTTGATCATGCCACTGGTGCTGAAGCCATTGCATAGCATCATTCAGTGGATTTGTGAGGGTCTTAAAAAGTCTAAAATTCAGCTCAAAAACAATAGGAAGGGGAAAGTTCACTATCTAAATTACACAACAAACAAAAGGTCAAACAGCCTTTACAATTAACTCAAATGAGCGAACTGATACATCACTAAATTATCTATTGTAATTGAAAAGAATAAGAAAGGTAGGTAGCTCAAGGTTAAATTGTTGGGTCCTTGGTGCTCTCTGAGCTTGGTTGTTTGCTTGCTGATGTTTCCTTATCCAGCTTGGTAACATCAATGGTTGCCAGCAGTTTGGCAGTTCCATTCTCACTTGGCTCAAGGTTGACTCAGCCTTCCATCTTTCCAAGGTCGGTAAAATGAGGGCCCAGATTGTTGGGGGGCAATATGCTGACTGTGTAAACCACTTAGAGAGGGCTATAAAACACTGTGAAGTGGTGTACAAGTCTAAGTGCTATTGCTATTGTTATTGCTATATTACCCCTCATTTTAACCCTCATTTTATTCCCCTTTATTGCTAATTATTTGTTGGTTTATCAGACAAACTGACCTAACATTCTAGAAATATCCAAAGAAAAACTGAAAACCACACTTTTTCTGAAAACTGAAAACCACTTTGAATACTGCATCCTGTTTGGTCACCCCAATACAAAAAAAAAAAGATGTTGAGACTTTGGAAAGAGTTCAGAGAAGAGCAACAAAAGTGATTAGGTGCCTAGAACATACAAAAAACATACAAAAAACAATTGCAGGAACTGGGTATACCTAGTCAAGTGAAAGAAGGACCAGGGGTGACATAACAGCAGTCTTCCAATACTTGAAGGGCTGCCACAAGGAAGAGAGGGCCAACTTATTTACCAAAGCACCTGTAGGCAGGACAAGAAGCAATGGATGGGAACTAAGCAAGGAGAGAAGCAAGCTAGAACTAAGGAGAAAATTTCCAACAGTGATAACAATTAACCAGTGGAACAAATTGCCTTCGGAAATTGTGGGTGCCACAACACCGGAGACTTTTAAGAAGAGACCTATCAGTATAGGTCTCCTGCAAGAGCAGGGAGTTAGACTAGTGATCTTGAAGGTCCCTTCCAACTCTGTTACTGTTAAATATTTCACATGCCTGTGGTTTGGAATTGTACAACTGCTAGCCTAGCACTATTCTCTTGATTCTGTTTCTGTTTCAAGAAACTGTACTATTGTCAGAAGTATAGTTAAATGTGTGGCCTTTAAGAGGAGTTGGGTATATCCTCTAGTCTACTCCTTCAGCCCTGCAATAATGCTGTTAAAGCAGGACAGTTCACAACTTCATCCTGTGACTCAGTTTTACCATAGAAAAAAAGTCAACAATCAAAGCAGATCTATACTTAAGATTCTTGGACCGAGTAACTCAATGAGAGGACAAGACAGTTGCATGTTAACTCTAGGATTGAGGTTAGAGATTAAGTTCATTTATACTTCTCCACACTGAGTAAGAATAGAATAGAATAGAATAGAATAGAATAGAATAGAATAGAATAGAATTCTTTATTGGCCAAGTGTGATTGGACACACAAGGAATTTGTCCCCGGTGCATAAATTCACAGTGTACATATAAACAACAAATAATAGATCATAGGTCATAAATCATAGTTAGAATCCAAAAAGCATTTCTTTTTTAAAAAAATAATCAGACTGTAATTAGACATTCTGTGATCTATAATTACAAATGTATTGACCTATAGCTTCTATCATTCTCAATCTATGCTAGTTAAGGATTATGGGAACTGTGATCAACACAACTGGAGAAGGCCAGATTTAAAAGGTTGCTTTAAATCTTGAATATCCCAGGATAAATATTAAAGCTCTGTTAGGTCTATTTATTCCATAAAATTGCAAGTAGTTTTCCCTAGGCTGTTTTTAGGGAAAAAATCCTAACTCCAGGATTATTTTCAGTGTAAGTAATAAATAATATTTCTTACATGGTCAGATAGAAAATATAGCTCCCTTAAGCCTTGCTTAAAGAAAGTTACTTTGCTAGAACTGGCTTTTGTATGGTTCTGTCTGTGATGATTATATGCAATTATTTTTAACAATTTCTTACCAAATCCCAAAAGGTAGTGATTAAAACTTGAAAGCTTTTAAAAGGCAAAAAAGGAGAAAGAAAATATTAAAAAGTTTAATCAAGTGCTTTGAGCTCTGACTGTTTCATTTCTTCCCCCGAGTCTGTGTCTTCTCAAATTCCATAAGAAAACAACCAAATCCTATTTCTTTTGCAGTAGACCGTTTCTTTTTTAATAAACAAACAAATAAATAAAATGGCATATTTCTAATATTTGTTGCCTTCATCCAAATTCAGAGGATTCCAAAGACATGTTGCAATAGCATTCTGTCTTTGTGATGTAGAAAAAGCTTTCCCCAAAGTGCTACTCCTGGACTTCAATTCCATCATTCCTACACAGGATTGGGAAACAAAAAAATTCTTGTCCAATGCATTTAGAAGACAATTGGCCAAGAAAATCTTCATGGCTGGATAGCCAGAGTGATAGAAGAGTAACTACAAAGCCTACAGAACAAGCAGCTCCAAATATTTAAAGCATCTCCTTGACAATAACCCATAGTACAGGGTTCTTCAAACTTGGCTCTTTTATGACTTGTGGACTTCAACTCCCAGAATTCCTCAGCCAGCATGCCTGGCTGAGGAATTCTGGGAGTTGTAGTCCACAAGTCATAAAAGGACCAAGTTTGAAGACCCCTGCTATAGTAGATAACTCTAGTCCAGGGCTGAATTAAAGTTCCCTCTCCCTCTGTTTTGAAGTTCCCTCTCCCTCTGAATTAATTCCATGAGGAACTGAGGGAGGTGAAGATCACCACATCTTGATTATGGAGTGGGTGGCTGATTGTCTTTTTTTTTTTAACTTTTAATGATCTCCTTTGCATGCTTGTTGAAGCACAACTGATTTCTTCTTCCACCTTCTTTCTTTACAGAACACACACAATGATGCAGCGGTCATTGCTCAGTCTGTGGACAAAAAAGAGATAGATCTTGCACATCTTGTACCACTGCCCATGTGAGTACTTTGAAAATTAAAGAAAATACATTTTAAAATAATGAAATGATAAACGTCCGACTCCTTTTCAATTTTCTGATTTCTAGTCATTCTCTTTCGTGAACATAGAGTGTCATTCCACAAATAAAAATTCAGTGCAACGTGCCTTAATTTAGATCAGGAAATCATCATAAAAAGGAGTTCAAAATAGTGCATGTGGTCTCTAAGATCTTTTCTTGCAGTCTTTAGAACCTTCAGGCCATCATTTCTGAAAATCAAAGACAAAGGTTCCTGTTATTTTCACATCAGGAAACAGGTGAAAACTGTAAGATAAACCACAAATAGCCAGGTAACTATTTTAAAAAATTCAACATTCCCTCATAGTCATAAAGACTTCTTGATCCAGGAATAGGTGCAACGAGCATACAAGATGAATTTATATAAAGTTCTTCTCTGAATAGGAGAGCTGAGAGTCTAAGGGGAGCCCAAACTTATACTGATCCTGTTAGAAGAAGTTACAATGAAGATCTCTGCACCCCAAGTGGGCCGAAGTCACTCTGTCTTGCTAGGGTTGAGCCTTTTAACCTGATAGACACTAAGATGGTTTCAACTATGGCTGAGATGTAAAATTGGGTGCCATCGACATACTGATGATACCTAACCCTATAGTGATGGATCATCTCACTAAAACGCTTAAGGTACATGTTGAAGAGGAAAATGGAAAGAATAAAACTTTGAGGTATCTCACAAAGTAAGATCTTATGTCTAGATATCTTCTGCCCCCCCCCCAGCACTCATTGCAACTGATTCTGAATTCCTTGAATCAGTTCAGAAAAATAACATGTTCAAAGATAGTGACAGCTCCTAAGAGGTCCAGAATAGCCAGGATAGATGCAGTGCCCACATCTCTGTCTACTTATAGACCATTCATAAGCAGAAGCAATGCTGCCTTGGTGCTCTGTCCAGGTCTGAAACAAAACTAGATAGCCTGCTTCCTCCAGGACCTTCTGAAGCTGCAGTCCAACCACATCCTCCACAAACTTCCCAAAAAAACAAAGGTTGTAGGCTGAACAGAGGTTATTCAAACCATTGGGTCCAGTAATGGCTTGCTTAGGGGACAGACCAATGTCTCCTTCTATACCTCAAGTTAAGCCCCTGGCAACAAAAATACATAGACTAATAATAAAGTATTGAACAACAAATTTACAATCCTCTTATGACACTCATCACCTACCATGTGAAGATGTTGTCTTCTTCACCTTAATGAAAGAACTGCCTGTATCTCAGAATTAGGTCTTTTCTAGATCTTGCACTTGTTAACTTTTAACAGAGCAGAACTGGTATATTGAAAACATGCTTTTGCCCTTTGGCTACAAATCTTTATTATGCTCCCATTCGGGATGCTTTTTTAAAATTCATTTGTTCAAATCACTTCTTATACTCTTCAGAGTATATGTCACCAGGCTTACAGAGATGACAATGGAATTGAAATGCAGAAAGAAAAATCAGTGAGGACATTAAAAACTGGAAGGAAAAGCATTAGTAGGCCATGTATGGCCACCTCAGGTCCAGGGCTACATACCAGTTGATTCCTCTATGATGACTTTTATAAGTGAATGGCTTATTTCACTAATAGGGCAGCACAGTAGCTCAGCATTTAAGACACTGGGTTTGTTGGCTGGAAAGCCAGCAGCCTAGGTTTGAGACCTGAGCGCCAAATGACAGGGTGAGCTCCTGTCCTTGCTCCAGCTCCTGCCAACCTAGCAGTTCGAAAGCATGCAAATGCGAATAGATAAATAGGTACCATTTTGGTTGGAAGGTAATAGTGCTGCAAGGTGTCATGCTGGCCACATGACTGCGGAAATGTCTTTGGCAGCACTGGCTCAATGGCCTTGAAACAGAGATGAGCACCACCCCCTACAGTCAGCAACAACTAGGGGGTATTTTAATTGGTTTTAACAAAATTTTAATAGAGCGGCCAATTCAAATATTTATTCTTAATTATTTTAGATTTGTATTTGGTATTTATGTGGGATTGTTTTAAACTGGCTGTAAGCCGCCCTGAGTCCTCCGGGAGAAGGGCGGGGTATAAATGAAATAAATGAAATAAATGAAATAAATGAAACTAGCAGAGTGAAATCTGCAGGAACTCCTTCATCCTTTTTTTATTACACTAATTGTTAAATTCCCTTCCTTACAGTCAAGAAAGAGTTAATCCATAAAAAAAGAACCCAAGAGTTCTGATTAGACGTATGCACTAGAAGGAAGGTAAGTGGTGTTTATTAGGTGTTTATTAAACATTTGCTTTTTCTTTGCAGAGAATAGACCCTTCTCAGTTTTGTGAAGGGGAAGAGGTTTGCATCTGTTCACCATTTTGGTAACTGACACCACTTCCACCACTATGGGGAGTCACGCTCACAATGTCATTGAACAGTTTCTCGCTGTTTTGAGGAAGGAAGCCAATTAAAATTGTGCATAACCCTTAAACTAGACACATCGCAGTTAAAAGAAAAAGAATGCTCCAAATTCCAGCCCAAACTCAAGTCCTACTGATATGCATCACCCACTTAATATAATCCTTGTCTGCAATGGACTCATAATTCTCAGATGACCTAACTGGAGCAATTTTTAATTAGTAACTCAGAAACGCACATTTCTCAGAATTAAAAAAAAAAAGGCTCCTATTTACTCAAAAGTGCTTCTTAGCAATGTATTAAACATTGGTTGTTTGGCTTTATTTCCTCCAAATGCAACTGTTGCATTTGGGATTTAAAATAGTTACATTCCATGGGTTGTGGTACCTTTATAGGGCATTGTTGAAAGTGATATAATTTTTCTAACCTTTGGTATAATAAGTTTGAATATGGAGGACTGCAATAGAATAGAATAGAATAGAATAGAATAGAATAGAATAGAATAGAATAGAATAGAAAGGGACCTTGGAGGTCTTCTAGTCCAGCCCCCTGATCAAGCAGGAAAATCTATACCATTTCAGACAAGTCTCTTTTTAAAAACCTCCAGTGATGGAGACAAGCTGAAGGCAAGCTGTTCCACTGGTTAATTGTCCTCACTGTTAGGAAGTTTCTCCTTAATTCCAGGTTGCTTCTCTTTTTGGTCAGCATTAAACAATCTGAATTGAATTTTGTGCTATCTTAAAATGATAATACAGCTAGAGGAAGAGGAAGAGGAGGAGAAGGAGGAGGAAGGCTCACATTACAGGAATACAGGGTTCTTTTTGTGGGGAAAAAGAAGAAGAATATTATATATTTCATTGTCTTGTGATTTATACAATTAGTAAAGGTGAGATTTTAAAAAAATCTAATCTAAAAAAGAGGAAGAGGTGGAGGAAGAAAACTTTATGTTCAGAAAGGGATTTTTACAACCACCCTGCTCTTGAAAATGTACCTTAGAAATTTTATGTTAGTTTGTAGTTTAATGGTTGATTCTGAAATTTAATAAAAATGTATGTTTAAAGGAATTACCTATATGCTTTGGCCTGGTCCTAGTATTGCTGCATTTGGAGATGATATCAGCAGGCTCTTAAACAACATTTTGTACACAAATGCTGTATATGCTGTACATGTCAAACACAAGGCCCGAGGGCTAGATGTGGCCTGCGAAGTGGTTTCATGTGGCCCGTGAAGCCATCCTGGAAACAGTGAGGGAACAGCGCCTGCTGCCTTGGCCCTGGTCCAGCCCGGCCGGGAGCCAATGTACAATTTTGTGGTGGCCATCTATGCTGAAACACATTCAGTCTTAGCTCTACAAGGCTGTCTAGAGGAATCAGCCCCTGCTGTGTCGGCCCCGCCCCCTGAGTGCATGCTGGGGGGGTGTCACCCTTTGTGAGGAATGAAGAAATGGACCATGCCTTGGTGCTTACCAGGGTCCCACCCCCTTCTGCCAGAGATCCTCAGATCTATCCTACTCCTGCCCAGGCCCCCACAGGCACCTTGACGCGAACAATGTAGAGCTGGCCATGCCCACCCAGTAGGCCACACCCATTCCATCCACGCCCACCCAGTAGGCCGCACCCACCCTGGCCGCACCCCCCCCCGAGGGCAACCGCAATGCTGATGCGGCCCTCAATGAAATTGAGTTTGACACCCCTGCCGTATATGAAAGACACAAAACTCATTGCTTAACAATGCATTGCAATGCATTGGTAATATATGTTCTTTAAAGATATTTGAGTCTTTTTTTTCCACAAATGGGCAAGGAAGAGAAATATTTTGAGAAAGATTATGGCATTTTTTTAACAATTACCATGCTTAGCCATTCTGAAGCCACATTGATCCTTTCGATGCGACTGCATGTTGATATTTTTCTTTTATTGATTAGTTTCGCCTAAAATATAAAATATTTGCTAAAACCACATTACATTATTTTGACCAGACTGTTCAATAACAGTTGTATGTGATGTTATGGGTATCATGAGCAGGAGGGGGAAATTTCAAAACCTTTATTATGACGTATTGTGACTATTACACTTGAATCAGGATACAAAGATGCAGTATAGTATTTGTGTCCTGACACAAGTGTTGTCATTTCAGTATACTCTCAGTTTGCAGGTGATGCTTGGGTGTGTGATAAACTCCATAAAATATTGATGTTTTTCTCTTGGAAAGTTGGGTCCTACTTAAGAGTTGATGTCTATTGAGGCTTCTGCCCTACAGCATCTGCCTTCAGAGCAAAAGGGCTGCAAAACACATTCTCTATGAAATATGTATGCCTGAAAGTTGCAGGTTGGAATTTTGCAGTATTAACCAAGCGGTACATCCAGATCACTGGATTTATTTTGAGGTAAACTTGTATAAAATTTGATATTTAAGGACACCTTGCATAAAACCGGATATTCAAGGAAAATTCAAACGAATACAGACAAATTCACAAAATGTGTGTTTGTGTATAGGTACACACAAATGAACACACACACACACATGCAAGCATACACACACAAACTCTACACTATACACTATATCAAGGGTGGGCAATTAATTTTCTCAAGGAGCCAGGTTAGAAACTGGGGCTGTTGTGGAGGGATAAATGGAACAGGACTGTGAAGGAACACAGGCATGCACAGACACACATATGTAAATTGGAAAAATAACAGTCATCTTCAAAATAAAGCAACCCACACAGGCCGTAAAACGACAGCCAAAGGACTGGAAGAGGCCCAGGTCCTGTAAAATGCCCAGGTCTGCATTAGACAATGCAAACATAATTATCTATCAACACTGAGATCTCTCTCTCTCTCTCTCTCTCTCTCTCTCTCTCTCTCTCTCTCT
>NW_015386908.1:126581-163777 GCF_001527695.2 Protobothrops mucrosquamatus | reverse complement strand
AAAAAAAAACTTTTTCAAACTTTTCCCCCAGCTCAACCATACATTTAATTTGAAAGGTAGAGATAGCAATTTTGCGAGCAGGATGATAAAGGGATCAGGGGACAAAGAAATGTACGACGTAACCACCTAGAGAGATGGAGATTAAATACCACTAAGAAGAGAAGGCTTTCTTTTGCAGCTAGGGTTAGAATCAGCAGCTGCTTTTTTTCTTTCTTCCTTTCTTTTTTTTCCCAACTATTACAGACCTTCATGCATTAAGAAAGCATCTATTTTAGGAAAGGTATATTGTGCTGTGAGGCTTGGACTCAATTAAAATTATTTCTGGATTTCCTGTGAGACTTATTTAATCCGTGCCACTGTGCTGACCTGCACAGAGAGAATGGCAGAGCTACCTCTTAGTTCAACATTTATTCCTCTAACACAACACTGACAGTCAGTTTCAAGCAGAACAGGTAATGCAAAGATCTCTCGCCTTCTTCTCCTTTGTATTTAATAACCAAGTAGAAAGGAGGACAGGGCATCCCTTTACTCTCACCCCAATCTGATCGTATCCTCAATGCTCAGGGCTGGCTAAATTGGTGTGTTCCTTCCATTGGAGAACATTTTATAGTTCTGAGATGAATTTGAGATGAAAAAGAGCACTCATTTATCAGGCTCAGCGTGCATTTGGCAAAACATGGGATCATGACAGAGGTTTCTAAAGTTATATAGCGGCAGGAGAAAGTAGACTGAGTTGCGTTCTTCCTTCTAGGTGTCAGAATGGGAGGGCTTGGGATCACTGAGATGGGAAGCAATTAATTTCAGGATAAATTGAAAGAAGCACATCTGGATGGAGAGGGCCTTCCTTGCTTACTTTCCTTGCTAAAGGTTTGTATTATCAGTTCTTTTTCCATCTCCTTTATGAAGAAAAACCTATTCGCTGTTTATCATTGCATAGTTGCCCCAACAGCCATGTTCAATGAAGTAAGAATCCTGCATTGATGATACACCTCCTTCTAAAAGGTACTATATTCAAGCCTTGTTTTGGTTGCCTGGAGGAACCCATCAAAAAGTTCTGGAGGACTATTTGAACTTTTTAAAGTTCAATAGTCTGACACCAAAGTGTTCATCTTGTCTTCTGGAGTTCTTAATTCTGAAATACCCCCTGCAAACTTAGACCCTAGTGTAACCTTTTAAACAGATTTTAGCATGCAATCTTAAATTTGTCTAGTTAGAACTTGTGACGTTGGTTGTGAATTTAGGGTTTGTTCTCCCACTTGCAGCTAAGTCCTACCTCAAATCTTGATGTAACAATTAAAATGCTAGATGGGTTATGGGATTCAGTTCCTTTCTCTGTCATTAAAGATCTTTAGTGATTTTGAGCCAGTCGCTGTCT
The DNA here is from genome assembly GCF_001527695.2 of Protobothrops mucrosquamatus. Classification (NCBI taxonomy): domain Eukaryota; kingdom Metazoa; phylum Chordata; class Lepidosauria; order Squamata; family Viperidae; genus Protobothrops; species Protobothrops mucrosquamatus. The sequence continues at coordinate 162,402 of NW_015386908.1, read as the reverse complement.
CCCAGCTTAATCTACCCCACAAATATTAAGCAGATGTAAAATGGACCTTCATTTATTTCATATTTATGTCACACCATTATACAATTGTAAAAATATAAGATACATATCAGGCACATACAACTCTTGGAAGTGTACTCTGACTTAAAATCTAAGTAGATTAAGAATCAAATTGCTACAGATATGTCTTAATTTTTATATCATACAATTTCACTAGCCAGAAGCTATCTTATTACATGTGTGCATTATAATCTGAATGTGTGCATTATAAACTGAATTTTTAACTGGTAATATGCATGTAATACTGTTTTTTATTTCTCCTCCCTATTATTTGTTTACATTTTTTCCTAGAATGCATTTGTATAAAATAATCACCTTTGGGAAATTGTTTCGGTTTTGTATTCTTTTTTGAAATGACATTAACTTCAATTCATATCTGATTTTACCTTTTTGTCCTTTTTTTTCCCCTCCCTCTTTTTTAATTAAACACTTTACCCCAAAAAAATACACAAACAAGTAACAAGAGAAAACATAGCCAAGAATAAAAGAATATCATACAGATAAACCGGGGATTTAAAAATATCGTGGCGATTATAGCTTTACGGGACCTTATTTTTATACATTACATAAATATCTGTACTATTTTGAAGAAGTGCATACAAAATGTGTTATGAAGTACGCCTGTGAAGAACTGATATCTTGGTATCTTCTCTTGAAATATTATGATCTACTCTAGCTTGATAAAAAAAAACCTACAATTTTGTTATAATCTTCCCAACACCTTATTTTTCTACCCTTAGAGGCCTATTTGCTCATAACTGCTAAAAATTGACAGGAGAATTTGCTGGCACTCTAAAATGAGAAATACAGGAAGCGTATAGGGTAAGCTCTAAAACAGACATATCATGCTTTAAAAACACTACAGCAAAGTCCCTCCTCCCAAATCCTGCCTAAAGTGGGTGATGAGGCTCTACCCACCTTGTCCCTTTTCACAGTCCCGTTTCTTCTCATGTGTGTTAAGTGTAGTTCTTGGCCATCAAAACGGTGTCAGCTCTAATATCTCATTTTTTTNTCTCTCTCTCTCTCTCTCTCTCTCTCTCTCTCTCTCTCTCTCTCTCTCTCTCTCTCTCTCTGTCCCAGCTTTGATCATCATGAAAAGATCTGTGATCACTGCAGCAGCACTGCATTTTGCCTCTTATAATGGAAGGTGGTAAAAGAGTGTGGAAAGTTTGAGGCGGAGGACACAGCTCTGAGATTCTTATTCAAGCTTTGTCAATGAAATTCCAACAGCATTCTTAAGCTCCTTATATCTTTGCCCTGTTGGTTTATAGAGGGCTTCCTTATGCTGTCACTGAGCATTTAAAAGACTCTCTGAACATTAACATGGTTATCGGCCTGTTCATCTGTCCATTTATTCCAAATTGATAGTATTATTTTCTAGATAAGGAAGTTAAGATGACAATATTATTTCAAATCAGTGGGGCATAAAAGTACAAATATAAGCTCTGGCAAGTCCACCAGATTATCTCTACTGACTTTCAGAAGACCCATCTACCCATCTATTATCTCTACTGACTTTCAGAAGACCTATTTCAACATACCCATTCCTACTTCCTGGTTAGTTGCACCCCATATCAGGTGCCCAGTTTTGCTTACCGTCTGCTAAGGAATTTTCCAGCTTTGAACTAAATATTAGAAATACAAGAGGGTTAGTGGCATTCAGCCAGTGGCAGGGAGATATGGGAGGAACTGCAACCTTGCACAGAGAGCCAATCACAGCTCTCTACGTAAGGCCCTGTGAAGTATCTGACTGACTACACATTTGATACTTGACAGCTGGGTGAATTGACAGCTGGGTGAACAGAACGCCAGCTTTGGAAGATTTTGGTTTGAGTCAGCCTAGCTTTTGAGCGTGTGGCTTGTAGTCATTGGAGGTGAGCTTGAAGCCACAGGTTTTTCAAAGTGGGGCAGCATTGGGCCTGGGGCTCTCTTCCATGCTATTTAACATCCTCTGAGAGAGTTGACTGGTTGCTTTGGGAAAGTTATCAAACAGACTGAAGACATCACCATCCCAGGTTCAGTCAGGGCTGCCATGGAAAGTTTGAAACAGAATGTGGCATCTGTCAGGATCTAGATGAGACAAGATAGGCTCAGATAAGTCCCTCCAATACTGAAATGCTCTAGGATAAAGGAATATCAGCTCTGCCCCAAAACAGTTTATTTGTGATCTGAGGTACTAGATAGATTTTCCTTTCCTTTCCTTTCCTTTCCTTTCCTTTCCTTTCCTTTCCTTTCCTTTCTTCTCTCTTATCATCTCCTCTCCTCTTTTCCCCTATCCCCTTTCCCCTTTCCCCTCTCTCTCTACCCCCACCCCTACACATACCCCCTCCCCTTCACCCTTCACCCTCCCCCTTTTCTTTCTCCTTTCCCTTTCCCTTTATTGTTTTATCTATTTTGATTAAATATATTAAAAGAAGCTAGGTTGACGCTATGAAAGAAGTATACCGAGATATTTTGTTCCATTAGAAAAATGAATGTGGACTGAATTGAAAAACATAGAGGGGATGTTTAAAGTATTAAAAAAAAAATCCACGATGAAGCAGTGTAGTAGAAACAGCAGTAAAACAAAGAGAAATATGTAAAGATACATTAAATGGAGCTAGTGAAAGCTGAATATATTTTTATTTTATTTTTTTTTTACATCTTATCCCTTGTCTTAAAATGCATCTCCTTTCTTTTCTGCATTGTGTACAATGTTACTTATCTCTAAAGCTAGTAGCATGATGGGTATGTATACTATACATGCATGCAGGTCATCAAGTATGCATTTTAGACCCTTTTAAGCATATCAGTTGAGTGGAGTTGACAACAATGTTACAAAATTCAGAGCTGTGAAATACCCCAAAGAAAATCATGTTCTGATACGCAGATTAATTCAGGAAGTGCAGATCTCAGCAGTTTTCTTAAAAATGCTGTCCAAACAAAATCCTGAAACATCCCTAAACTTCGAATGTAAAAGGCTTTAATGCCAACCCTTAATATGTTCAGATGGGGGAAGGGAAAAAAAACTTTTCTGAAAATCTGTTAAATTGCTAGACTATGTGAATGTCAGATTTGACCCAGAACAAAGCAGCTGTCCTGGACTTCCAATCACACTGGGTCAATTAAAGAATATTCTATTCTATTCTATTCTATTCTATTCTATTCTATTCTATTCTATTCTATTCTAAAGTTCTCAACTTACAACATTTCATTTAGTTCAAAGTTACAACGGCACTGAAACAAGTGATTTGTGACCATTTTTCACACTTATGACCTTTGCAGCATCCCCATGATCATGTGATCAAAATTCAGACATTTGGGAACTGACTCCCATTTATGACTGTTATCATGTGATCCCCTTTTTGACCTTCTGATAGGCAAAATCAATGGGAAAACCAGATTTACTAATTTAACAACTGCAATGATTCAGTGTTAATACCACTTTACAATGCCTTGGTAAGGCCACACTTGGAATACTGCATCCAGTTTTGGTCACCACGATGTAAAAAAGATGTTGAGACTCTAGAAAGAGTACAGAGAAGAGCAACAAAGATGATTAGGGGACTGGAGGCTAAAGCATATAAGGAACGGCTGCTGGAATTGGGTATGTCTAGTTTAACGAAGACAAGGACGAGGGGGGACATGATAGCAGTGTTCCAATATCTCAGGGGCTGCCACAAAGAAGAGGGAGTCAAGCTATTTTCCAAAGCACCTGAAGGCAAGACAAGAAGCAATGGATGGAAACTAACCAAAGAGAGAAGCAATCTAGAACTAAGGAGAAACCTCCTGACAGTTAGAACAATTAACCAGTGGAACAACCTGCCTCCAGAAGCGGTGAATGCTCCAACACTGGAAGTCTTTAAGAAGAGACTGGACAGCCATTTGTCCAAAATGGTGTAGGGTTTCCTGCCTGAGCAGGGGATTGGACTAGATGACCTCCAAGGTCCCTTCCAACTTTTATTATTATTATTATTATTATTATTATTATTATTATTATTATTATTATTATTATTATTATTATTATTATTATTATTATTATTATTATTAAAATAAAAACTTAACAACTGTGGCAAGAAAGATCATAAAATGGAGCAAAATTCATTTAACAAATGGCTCACTTACCAACAACATTTTTGGGCTCAATTGTGGTCGTAAGTTGAGGACTACTTCTATTCTGTCCTGTCCTGTCCTGTCCCATCCTGTCCTATTCCATTCCATTCTATTCTATTTTTTTATCCTGCCAATGTGGAGCCAAACAGCTAATGCTTGATGTCAATGGAGTCCCTTTTTCTTCAAAAAAGCAAATTAATTGTATTCATGTTTCTGATTGGAGACCGAAGTCAGAGTTCCTGTGTTAAACTCCTGTCAGCACATGATCCTTCTTCAGAAAGCAGAGATGAAAAAAAAAAATGGGAGGAGAGAGGAAGGGGAGGGGAGAGGAAGCAAATTAAAAGTTAAGTCATTTCATGTCAGCCTGTCTCTGCAATCACTGACCTTAGTGGCAGTACATGCCTCCAATTATTTTGATAAATCTATTTTACCTTTACAGAATTATAACCATAGCAACATTATCTCTCCATAACAGAGAATAATTTCCATTTCCATGCCTGTAAGGGTAAAGGATAGTGGCAAAGTAGCGAAAAAAGATACAGTTTTGCTCCACTTTGATCTTGACAGTACTAAACACAATACAGTAGAAATGGGGATGTAAATAACTGTCTGCTATTATTATCCCGGTCATGCTCCATGTTTAACTCCCTGGACTTCTTGAAATCAAAGCCCACAGATTGAGCAATTTCTCCAGTGGACCTGGAACGTAAGACAAAGGTGACATTTGAAATATTTGTTCCATGGGAAACTCCCCAGCTGAAAATAGTTTTATGTTACAACTCTTAGGAGAGATCATCAGAAAGGATCTTGTGTTTCAAACTAGATACATTGCCCTGAAATAGCAAAGGAAAGAAAATACAAGACTTTGAATTATAATTCTGGTGATGGATACTAAAAGTACTACGGATTATAAGAGGAACCACGCAATCATTCCTGGACCAAATAAAGAATTGTCTACTCCCTTGAAGTGCTAATCAGCCAGCAGTTACTTTGAACAGATGATGGACAAAAAAACAAACAAACTCCGGACTTGAGAGAAATAGAAGTAGGAGAAAACAATAAGGTGGGTGTAAGGAAAGAGAGGTTATTGGAATGTCCTTGAAAGAATTGTGGCTTCTTCCTGGAGGGAAGCTAAGATGGCAAGCATTTGTCTACGCAATCACCAGAGTTTAAGCCTGATTCAATGGAATCTAACTGATTAACTATTCTGCATTTTGGAAATAATGTACCACCAAAGATTAGCATGCAGAAAGGACAAATGAAATACAACTCTTCTCTGTACTCTGCTTACTACAGAGTGAATTTCTCATACCTTTTCACACCGAGAAATATTGTCATTGGCATCTCCAGTTATTCCAGCGTAACATTAAACCATGTTTTACCATAGGTTGAATATAGGTCTATCTCTGATCCTTGACTGTGGTTCTACCAACCACTTTACTGGCATTTAAAAGAACTTGAAGGAAGATTGGGCCAAGACTAGCAGAGCAGGATAGGCACAAGGAAAGACATGAAAAACGTGACTAGGATGCTGGCAGGATGATTTTAAGAAAGTGAAAAGTAGAAGATTCCGTTAAGGCTGGATAACTCCAACTGATTTTTTTTTATTTATTTTCCTGCATCCTACAGCAATGTAATTCTTCTCAGTTGTATTTTCTCCACAGAAATTACTGGCCCAGTAATTTCCTTGAAAACCAGAATAACAGAAAAACAGAGTTAGAAGGGACCTTGGAGGTCTTCTAGTGATTCCATCTGGGACCTGATCAAATAGGACTATCCTCCCTATGTGAGACAATGGCAATGAAATCTAAAGTGATTAGAGTGAGCAGAACAGAATAACAGAATAACAGAATAACCTGAACTAGACTGTTGTTTATCTGTGTCATGTAATATATGTGGATATATAATAATAATAATAATAATAATAATAATAATAATAATAATAATAATAATAATAATAACAAGAAGAAGAAGAAGAAGAAGTAGTAGTAGTAGTAGTAGTTGTAGTAGTAGTAGTAGTAGTAGTAGTAGTAGTAGTAGTAGTAGTAGTAGTAGTAGTTGGAAGGGACCTTGGAGGTCTTCTAGTCCAAGCCCCTGATCAGGAAGGAAACCCTGTTACCATGTCAGACAAATGGTTGTCTAATTTCTTCTTAAAAACCTCCGGCAATGGAGCATGAGTCTAGGACAACTCACTGCAGCCAACTGACCACTCTCTGGGATGATTTATTTATATATTTATTGTCCCTCTATGTTACTGTTCTTTGGAGAGCTGGTTTATCTTCAGGATTCCTGTTATTTTATTCCCCACAGCAATGTTTTGAGATAGGGTTGGTTGGGTCAGTGACCAGTCCAAAATCATCAAATAGCATTACGGTCAATAATCTGCATCTTCCTAGGTTAATTTCTATAATATAATCACTATACTATAGCGGTTCTCATTTTTTAATGGCTTTTTAGTGCTTTGGATAAAAAGGATGATCCCTCTATTCATCTTAAATAATCGAGTGGAAGAATTAGGTTCCTAGTCCTTCCCCTTGCCAAGTGCAGGAATCAAATGAAAACATACCTGATCGATTCAACATCTCTTTGAAGGCATCTAAGTGCAGGTAAGCCCATCACCTGACTAGGTAATTGGTTCCACTAGCAAACTGCTTTTCATGTTAGGAAAGTTTCCCCCCTAAGATTTAGTTGAAATCTTATCTTCCTATATTTTAAATCCATTATTCCACGTCCTGCATTCTGGAACTACAGAAAACAGATCAGAAGATTTCCAATTCCCTTGATATCTTATTATAGAATTTCATTTACAAGCTCCTTATCAAGCTTGTTGTCAGTTTCTTTGAATCCTTCTTAAAGTGTGGGCTAGAGGTGCATACTGCTCGCGAGTTGGGAATTTAACCCGTGCAAAATAGAGTTGCAGAAGTATTTGGAAATGATGTTTCTATTGGATCATCCTAAAATAGCATCAGTTAGGGGCATCTGCTTGCCATTTGTGCATGCATGTCCCGCTGCTAGTTCATATTGAACTTGTCGCTCAAAGAAAATGCTATTGCTGCCAAGCCAGGTATTCCCATTCCATATCTATATTATATCTACATCTATATCAGTGCTGGCGAACCTATGGCACGCGTGCCAGAGGTGGCACTCAGAGCCCTCTCTGTGGGCATGCATCCGTCGCCCTAGCCTCGCTTCCCCCATGGCCCCCTCCTCACCAGCAGCCCCCCCCAGAGGAGAGTCGCCCCCGGGCACGGCCTGTGTTGAGCAGCACAGCCAAGGACATGGCAGCCGGGCAGCAGGAACATGACTCCGCCCTCATGCCCCATCACACGCAGATGATGCTATAGGGCACAGGCAGAGGGTGTGGCCGCCATGGCGCTGCAGGACCGCCTGGGTGATCTGCTGTGGCAGGTCATGGAGGTAGTGGGTGGCCCTGCGGTCAGGTGGGGCGGGTGGGGAGCGGAGCAGGGGCGGGCAGGGGCGGTGCGGTTTTGGGGCACTCGGTCTCTAAAAGGTTCACCATCACTGATCTATATCATTCCCATTGGTCAAAGAACTTCGACTATCGGGGTCCAGAAGAAAAGACTTCTCTGCTTCTGCACCCATCCATTGGAACTTCTTACCATCCAAGGTGACATTGCCTCCACCCTTCTATCCTTCTACAGCAGTCTGAAGATGTGGCTCTGTCAGTTAGCCTGGGGTCCAGATGGAGGAATTCTATACTGGCCATTGCTGCTGAATTGATGGCAGACTCCATATCCCCCCTTGCTCTCTGATCTCTGCCCATCCATCTTTTGGTTATGTATTCTCATTGTATTTCTTTTCATCGTTTATTTTATTGTTCCATTGTTTTACTTCTGTTTACTTCCGCCTTTTTATTATTGGAAGCTGCCTGGAGGAGCCACACATCAAGATAGGCAGGAAATAAATTTAACAAATAGTAATAAATAATCTGTGTATTTAATTTCCTCTATGACTTCCTATTATGTTAAAATTTTATTCCATTTTTACCCCATGTCTCTAATTTATCATTTTGTTTGTAAATGTTGATTATTATAGGCTATGTCATCCCAATCACCTGCTCTTTATTCACGTATAAAAAATGGTGAGGAGTATTGGACCAAGAGTGATGCATTTCTTTCAGTGTTCTCCTCCACACTGATATGGAATGGAGGCACTTTGAGAATGGCTTTTGAGTTAATTTGTGAAGAATTGTCATGTCAGCTACTCCACAATAAACTAGCTTGCTAATCAACATTTGATAAGGTGCCAATAATTGTACCCCATCCATGTGTAGGACCCTAACCCTAACCCTTATACACCACATCCCCCCAAGGTCTAATGGTCTTGATTCTCTCACCTCTTCTAATATCCTGTCGAAGGAAGATATTTGTAAATTGTCAAACTATAGAATCCCAAAAGTATCAGAGACAACTTAGATCTGAAAGAGACCTTGCAGTGACTTTCGAAAGGGTGTGTGCTTGTGTGTGTGTGTGTGTATGTGTGTGTGTTGGGGAGATCATAGATAATACGAAGCAGCCCTTATACCCTCTTAAATAAATGCTGCACAGTAGACATTGAGTGATGAGTTAGAGATTTTAACCCAGTCTGAAGAGAACTAGTCTTTCCTGAAGAAATAAGAGAGAAGGTTTATTCTTTCCAATGTTCCACACAACAGCATGTATGATATGTGGAAATCTACCCTGTGCTTCATCTCAAAGAGAACCAGGAGCTAAAGAACTTTGAGGCACAAGTTAAATGTTGGAATATTGACAGTGTCTATTGGAATAAAACAGGCATGTCAAACTGGCGGCCCACAGGCCGGATGCGTCATGATGAAACTGCACCCACACCCGGCAATGGGGGAAAAGTCACGATATGTTGCACAACGTCATGTGGTGTTGCAAGTTTGACATGCCTGGAATAAAAGAAGATCAAAGGGAGAAGAATGGAAAATGGCCTAATTAAACCCCTAATGTTTAAGTTATACTGATCAAGGAATAGATTAGCACAAGGTGTGGCTAATTCTCAGGTATTTGATAATAAACCTAACTCTTCAAAGAGTCCACACCCTCTCTACCCATCTTTCTTCTGTTATCCTATAGTAGAGAGATGTTAGCAACAACCTACAAACCAATAGAGTGCTCTGCCAGTTCTTCCATTTAAATTTAAGTTTCATTTCCTGGAACTTGTTGTTTTTCAGTGACACCATCTAGTTTTTCTACTGTATTGGATAATTTTAAAATTATGTTTAGCCCAATAGTCATAGATCATTCTCATCAGAACCATTGATGCATTTATTTCCTTCTAGTGCCCTCTATTGTCCAAACTTCAAAGTTGTCTTATCACTTATTTCCAAATCTAAACACAGACTGTTTCCCATGGGAAGAATTTAATTAACTTCAAGGTCTTCAATCAAGTATATCTGAGTCCTTAATCTGTCTGAAACTTTCTAAAATCAGCCCAATAATACTTTTGCTGTATGTTCTGATTTATTTTTTTTACAAACCATTCAGTGCAGTTAAGACTTCTTTCTTAAAGGACTCAGTTCAATATAACTTGCCATTCTGATAGTTCTCAATCATTGCAAGCAGTAATAAATAAATAATAAATAAATGGATCCAAGGTGATTAAGAGATGAACCTCAGTCAAACTTTGAATAGATATCAGCTACTTTAATAGCTTTCCATAATGGAATTCCCTTACTCAGTTCCCAACATCTGCTCACAAAAAAATAAGCTGTACAGAATACACGTGGGTAATCTTGAGATATCTCCTTTTCTATAGAGATTTCTGCAGTCCAAATTTAGCATTTTGATTCCCCTTTTCAGCTGTAATGTCATCCATCTCTTTTAGGGATGTCAGTTCCCAATAGTGTTTACTGGAAGTCCCTTTGGAAACCTGGAAGTGACAGTTGTCTTGAGGGAAATTCACAAGAAATACTTGGAACACACAATGTCTACTATACATCCTATACAGCCTCTCATTTTGAACTCCTTTGAACATGCGATCTCATCAAATGTCCTGTTTTGGGTTGAATCAAGCTGTTTTGAGCATTCTGGAAGTAGCCTAACCTCAACAAAAATCCTTTTCAAAATAGTCAAAAGAGCTTGTTTTATGTTCAAAATTGTGGATTTGAGGTTTGGAGGTTTCGTATATATGCTTTCTGAACATTTTTATTAGAAATGAATGTGAGGACACTGGAATTACCAAGGATCAAAAAATAGTACATAGTGTTTTTGATGCATCAAATGTTGGATTTACAGACAAGTGAACTGGAGTGTAGAGCTTTGTATCTGTTTCCAAAATGTAAAGACTCAAAGACTTTTCATTCAGAAAAACCTTAACAAATCATACCTTCACTTTTTTGTATTTATAATGGAACAAAACCAAGGCTCCAAGCAAGCACAACGATTAATATCTGGGTATCAAATAAAAGAAACTAATGATTAAAATCTCATTTTTGCATTTTTGTCTTCTCTGCCTTTGTCTTTAGAGGAGTCATAATTGCCTTTAGCAAAGTGGTACCAGCTACTGCAGTACTAGAATTCCCAACAGTAGGAACAAGGCCTTGATAAAGGAATATGGAGATCTGAGCAGAAGCTTATTTAGAAGTTTAAAAGAATATTGCAAGAGAGAGAAAATACAGCTTCCAGGGATATTTTCCCCTTATCCTGAAACTGAAAGCAAGTGAACGTAATTGGCACGAGAAATGCTGAAATGTTCAGTTCTGAGGCACAGCTATGCCCCAAACACCGACTCTACTGTTTCACAAAGGAAAGGCACCAGTTCTAGCCATTGTCTTCCTTCCTTCCTTAGTATTTCAAAAATGTCCCAGCTTTTGGTTACCATTCTATTTGGAAGTTTTACTTTAGAAGAATAATCCATAATTGTTGGTTGTTCAGCATATTCCTCTTAATAAGCAAACTTTTTAGGATTGATAGAACACAAACAGGCTATCACATATATGAATAGTATCCAGTCTTACCACTCACCACATAAAAATAATTTGATTCATTCTTCCTGTTTTGCTGTCCTCCTCCTCTTCCTCCTCCTCCTCCTCCTCCTCCTCCTCCTCCTCCAAAAATCTTCACCATGCATTTGGATAGCTCCACAATCACACTCTGGTGATCTGGAACAAAACTATCCAGGAGATATGATGGAATACTCAAAATATTTTTAAGAAAAAGATAAAATTTAAGCCGCAGATATTTTTGTTGGGTATTATGGAAGACTTGGATGCAAAAGAAATGGAATTGATGTTGAATTTTATAACTGCTGCAAGACTATTAGTAGCTCAATATTGGAAAATGGAACGTTTACCTACTATAGAAGAATGGTCATTTAAAGTCTCGAATTTAGCAGAAATGGCCAAGATTTCCGCTTATGTGAAGGATCATTCGCAAGAAAGATATATTTTGGTTTGGAGAAGATGGATAGATTATATTGAGTGTAAATATGGGACTAAAAAATATCATTTGGTTTTTGAGTAAACTTTAGAGTATTATGGTTGTATAAAGGTTAGAATATTTTATTTAGTATTATTTTTAATTATTAAAGTGTTATTATTATTGTTTTTAATAATTGTACTGTTTAAAAGAGAGTTAAAGGAGGTTATAGATATGTTATTTTAATAGTTGATTAATGTTAATTAGAGTATGATTATGTTATTGTTAACCCTGTGATTGGCACTGNGGTTAGAATATTTTATTTAGTATTATTTTTAATTATTAAAGTGTTATTATTATTGTTTTTAATAATTGTACTGTTTAAAAGAGAGTTAAAGGAGGTTATAGATATGTTATTTTAATAGTTGATTAATGTTAATTAGAGTATGATTATGTTATTGTTAACCCTGTGATTGGCACTGGGAAGTGAGGGGGGAGGGAGGGGGGTGGAAGGGTGGGAAGGGGAAGGGAGGATTTATATTGTAAAATTTTATAAAAAATTTAATTTAAAAAAAAAAAACTATCCAGGAGAAGAACTTTAGTTTTATTCTCTTGCAGAAGAAAGGAGTGATGAATAACTAACTGTCTTGTTCCAAAATTAGGGAGTCTGCTTTACTTATTCCGTGCTTTAATAACAGATAGGAATACCATTTGAAAAGCAAATCTCACTGTGCCGGGTGGCTCTCCTGTGCTGTGTTGTGCTTAAACTGTAGTGCTACATCGCTCGTTTTCATTGGAAGCCAACAGATTTTAAGGGCGGTTCCCTTTTAAATAGGAAAATTCAGAATTCAATCCCACTGATTTCACTGTAGTGCAGCTGAAATCCTATACACAATTTCTTGGGGTTTATTCACTAAACCCAATGTAGAACTTGTAGGATTTGAAAACCAGTCTAAAACCATTCAACAAACCTGGCACAAAAGTGATCCTGTGCAGGGAAGGCCAATGCCGTCCTTCCCTCCATCAGAATAATCAGGAAAGGACGTGAGAACACTGGCAAGTCACATTCAGTAGGAAACTCAAAAACTGGGAGTAAATATTTCCATGTACATTAACTCTCTTTCTAAAGTTAAATGGCTCAGGGTCCAAAGCCTGTCAAAAGGCAATGAGTGTCTCAGATCAGCCCAGATTTTGAGAGATGAAGAACATTAACAAAACTATATTTGTGTTTTTTTTTTTTAAAAAAAAGGAAAGTGCCAATAACAACAGCAAAAGGGGAAATAATTAAAGAAAAAGATTGACATAATTTAATGTCAGTGTAAAATTTATTCAGTTCTTAAGCTTGTTGTTAAATCTAGACCATATGGAAGCATTGCGTCAACTTTTCAGTTTCAGAACATAAAGACTTTTTCAAGAAATGGATAGGTTGGATCCTTTGTTTAGTGTCAGCAGGATACTGTCCATAAAATAACAAATTCCACATTTTAGGAATATAGTATAACACCACATTTACGTCTTTAACTATTATATTTCTTTCCTAAGTTGTTTTGTGATTTGAGACCAAAACAAAGCTGTAACTGAACAAGACCAAACCGTATGAGTCAAAGAATCTTAAAATTTGTTCCAATACCACCACAAAAATTATTTGGGGAACTGTGCTGCAAGTAAGATAAGGTTAAGGTGAATAGTATTAAAAATGGATAAATATAATGTTGTGTCTGAGGAAAGGTAGGGAGGATCACATGTGAACAAAAGCCATTTTTTTGTTTTTAAAGCAGCAAAATAAATCTGAGTTTCTCTTTCTCTCCAGGCAACGCTGCCTAAAAACATATAGCAGAAGAGTGAGGCACACCAACAGAATGTCTCCTTGTAGTGTTCTGAAAGGAAGGGATATTGTAGATCAGAGGTATCCAACCTTGGCAATTTTAAGATTTGTGGACTTCAGTTCCCAAAATTCCCCAGCCAGCATGATTCAATATCATGAAGTGCTTCAAAGTTGTGATTCCAAAAGGATAACATGCCGGCTGGGGGATTCTGGGAGTTGAAGTCCACAAATCTTAAAGTTGCCAAAGTTGGACACCCCCTCTGTCAGTGATAAAACTACTAATGTCACTATCAATTATCACCCAACTCTCAGCTTTTTCATATAGGGAAAGAAAACCGCAAACTCAAAAGATCCATTACAGTTCCAAACAGTCCTTAACCAATCAAAGGCACCAGATTCAATGTCATGAAGTGCTTCAAAGTTGTGATTCCAAAAGCATAACATTTTTCCTCAAACAAAATCAGCCTTTATGGGTTGTTATTATTACACACAGCTGTGATAATAACCGTGCCGACTGAGCCCAGCTTGCATTTCACCTCTAACAAACTTTCTAGGATGGAACAGGCACATTTAAGTTTTAAAAGAAAGCACAAGTCCAAAGAGTAACCAACAAATTTTCCTTTGCATATATGCAACATCCGAAAGTACATACGCTGTAGATGTTGCAGACAACTTTCATCGTATGGAAATACAGATTAGCTGCAGCATGGAGACAAGTACGGAGTGTTTCCTCCTATTTTGGGGGGTACAGAATATTTTAGACATGATTGGGCTAAGAAGCAAAGCCTCCTTATTCTCCTTGAAAGTGAGCTTCACGGTGATGTAAAACCTTTAAAAGGTTTAAAGGGAAGAAAAGTTATGAAGGTTGTCACTTTTGATCTTACTTTCCACTCTGTCTCTGCATTTTGAAGAGAAGAACAAAGAAAAGTGCTTCTAAACTATTGCCAGCTGTAAGCAGAGCCATCTCCTCTTTTCTTTGGTCTTCAAGTTTTAACTCAACTTCTTCCTGCCAAGCACAGCAGGAGCAGGTATTTGGCCAAATTCCCTTCCCTGGGTTACAGCAATACAAATCCACCCATTCTATGGAGCCTCATTGATATGAAACAGCAGCACTTCAGCTGAGTTCGGCTTTCTAGCACAATGTTGTGGCAGAATAGATACAATCCATAAAGGATTGGTCTCGGTTCAAAAGGCAGCGACTGAGAGAGGCTAGAAAGCACAGTCTGTATTCTGAAGGAGGGATAAACCAAAGGTACAAAAATAGAGCCCGTTAGAAAATAAGTCCCCATTAAAAGGCAATTTCCATCAAAGAAGCTCTTCTAGAAGTCATCTGGTTGCTTGGAGTTCCAACTGCTTTGATGGGTACAGCATCACAATCTTTATGGGGCTTAATGAACATGTGAGCAGCATAACAATGGGCTCTACTTTCTCTTTATTCGTATCTATTCACCCCCTCAAGGAACCACCTTGATAGCTGACTTTTTGATCTTATCTTACTCCTTATCAGATAGAAATGTTTGTGTCAAGCCTCTGTAGGCTTGACACTGATGGGAGGGGGGAGGAGGGCCAGGAAGGTGCCTGGGGCATCCAGATACAGTGGAGGAGGCCAGCAACAAGACCAATGGCGACAGCCCTTCCCTCTCCCTATCGAAGGGCAGAGTGTGGCGGCCCACTGAGCAGCTGATCAGCAAGGTAAGCTACACGGGGCTGGGAGCCTGCAGTGCATCCTGCCTGGTTACTCTTATCACCTCGCACACCGGATGCTGGTTAGGTGGGGGGGGGGGGCGGTTGGGAAATGCATAAGGCGCTGGGAGGCTATTGCTCCCAGCGCTAACTTTGTTTGTTGTTTCTGTGACTAAACGCATGCCAGAATGTTCCATGATTAGAACCAGCCACCTGTGAACTCACGACTTGTGTCTTGTTGGAGCCAGGGGTGTGGTAAGGACTTCTGACAGTTTGACTCATAGGGTCCAGTAAAATGTTAGTTACATTTCTCAATGTCTTAAATCACTGCAGGTCAAACAGCATGGCATTTTTGTCACTTTTCGTAAAAATGCTACTTTAGTTCAGGGCTTAATATAACACGGTCTCATACCTGGTTATTTGCTGAATAGCTCCTATGGATACTGGCAAAGTCTCATGGAAGACAACAATTATCCCCCTTACCCCCTTAAGACCATGGCTGGTGCCAAACCAAAACCTGGGTTAGCCGTTCTCCTCATTCCTTCCCCATCCACATTTCGGTGATATAGGCCAACTCTGCCTTCTCATCCATATATAAATCATAATGAGGATAGGTTTATTCCAGACAGCCCTTGCATTCAATAGCAATAGTCACTCTTGGGGCTCCAACTATAAGCCCCCTAGTTTTTGAGATGAGGACTGAAAGTTGGATAAAGGATCAGTCCAATATATCAATTCCAGCTCCTCTGAGTACAGCCTCAGCCTCCTGCCATATCTCCCATGGTCCATCAGAAGCATAATTATATGATCCCAATTGACACCCCCATCTTGGCCATCACCCCAGACTAGGGAAGCAATCAAATATCACATCTTCACCCAATTAACCTGGGTGATTCTTGAGCTATACAGTTCTTCAAACATCCCACTTCTATCTCCATAACTCAGCCCCATTTTACTTTTGTTAGAAGCGGGGAGACAAAGCTCCAGTGCAGAAGATGCTCTCCCAATATTTTCATGCAAGGAGAGTCACTGGGGAGGCAGAAATAGAGGGAAGAGCCATTAGTTCCAAATAATGATTGCAAGATCCATCTAAATCCAAGAATTAATCCCTATGGCTACAAACCCTGACCTCCTACTAACAGACAAAAGCTCTCTTTGGAAATCTCGCTACTGCTTCTACAACTGGGTGTCTGCAGATATGCAGTGATCAAGGAGACGAAAGGAATGCAGACAGATGAGCCGATCAGGATCAAGATATTGGTGACAAGCCTGAAACGGTCCAAGCTCTAGCACTGGAGGACAAATGGACTTCCCACCTTCAGAAAAGGCATCTGGATGCTGCAAACTGAGACACTGAGTTCTCTTGCCAACTCCTCCTGCTTTGCCTTGTTGTTGGCTTAGTTCTGAAATAATTGGTGTTGCCTCCAAGCAGATGTTCACATTGTTGCAATTCTCTCACTGTCTCTTTGGCCTTGTTCTTCCCAGGTGGGCATTGGGTTTCCAATAGGCTTCCACTATGACTCCATCACCTCCTGCAAACCCCAGACTATTGGTGTCCTGCACTTGGTAAATGGTCTGGAGTTCCTCTCTATTCTCTCCTCAACCTCTTTCTACCTAAATAGGAACTGACCTTCTTCCCTGCCTTCCTAATAACTCTCTACAGTGCAACACACTAAGCAGGATACTCCCTCCCTCCCTCCCTCCCTCCCTCTCTCTCTCTCTCTCTCTCTCTCTCTCTCTCTCTCACACACACACACACACACACACACACACACACACACTATATTTTTCATATATTTTATTTCAATGTGTGTTTGTAAGTGTGTCCATGTGTTTCTATATACACTAGATAATGCCTTTATGGCACAAAGTAAGACAATCATAGCAGGTATGATTTCTCTAATTCAGGAATAACAGGATTGCTGTGATGTTATTGTGAAAATTTACTGTTTAGCTATTCTGTTTGCCATCATCTCTCCCATATTATTTCCTGCTTTATAAGCAAAATGAACATTTTAGTTACTGAAAATGAAATATATATTAAGAGCGAGAATAAACTTTATGCAGAGTTGGAGATGAAAGACTTCTTTAAATAATAACAACAGAAGCTATTTTAAGAGAAACAAGAATCTTCCCAAAGGAGAAAGTATTAATTAGCGGTGGGTTTTCAACATGAGTCAGTCCCTTATTCCTCTATATAAAACAAGTGAAGTCCATAGTGTAATAAACAGGCTGCAAGCTTTAAGAAGCTTGAATTCTGAAAAACACTTCATTAAAAAAAAATCCTTTCATTTTAAAATGTTCTGTTCTGGGAGACCATTGACACAAAAGCTGTCTAAGTCTTTTTCTCCCTTCAATGTTCAGCTTGCTCCCCCCCCCCCTTTTAAGTGTATTAATCAAGGACTCGCAGACAAAACCACAGAATATAATACAGGAAACTAAAATTATTTGAGGAAGATGCGGAAGATCAATGGCAACAGGGGTGTTCTTAATCATCATTTCTGGCTTCAAAATGGCAGGTACAACTGAGCAATGGAAACCTTGCCCTTATTTGTGCATGTATCATGCATGCAACAAATGCTAAAATGGAGCGCTGTTTTGATCATTGGGTTGCATCCACCATTTTGAAACCAGTCACCATCACTGAAAATGCCCCTGAACAGAGAAGCAACTGAAAAACGATTCCTTTGATTTTAGAGTATTGTTAGAGATTTGGGAACAAGGTGCCTCCCTCTTTAATGAAGCTTTTGATGAACTCCAGAGAAGCAGGAGGTTGAGCTGCTTGCAGGAGCTGATCATGCTATTGTCTTCCTATTGAATGATTTTTCAATAGCAAAAGACTTAGCAGGAAGAAAAAAATGTGATGTACTTGATTTACTTTTGTGCCTGGATGGAGCCACTTCCTAATTCTGAAGTGTATTTCTGATTAGGTGCTGACAGTTACCAGCTCCATGAGCTAGAGGTGAAAGAAGATTGTGTACACCAGGGGTGTCCAATCATGGTAACTTTAAGACCTGTAGACTTCAACTCCCAGAATTCCCTACCCAACATGGCTGGCTGGAGAGTTCTGGGAGTTGAAGTCCTCTAGGTTGCCGAGGTTTGACACCCCTACTGTACACTATCATCAGTGGAAGTCCTGTGATGTAATCTGCAATGACCCTCCTACACGCAGAAGCTGAACAGAGGAGAGACCACAAAAGAGTCCAGAATGCTAATGAGGCAGCTTGTGGTCTCCTAAGAGGCTAAACGTTGCTCAGTGTCTTGCTAGAGAATCATGATTAATCTGTCAAAGCCTGGAGTCCAAGACAGCTTGTCTTTATCCGCAGGGAAGGAATTGTGTGAATGTTCCTGCATCTGTTTATCCAGGCTATTTAATTGCACGAACAACCAGAAATATGTGACCTTGTATGCAGCTTGATTCAGCAATGTTGAGGTTTAAAAAAGTATTAGATGTAGACGCTGTCATTTTCTGATACTATTCTACTTTATCATGGGCTTTCCTGCATTGCATCCTTTAGAGGTTTGTGTGAACCTGCACATAAATGAGCCAGAAATGAAGCTGGTTTAAGAAATCCTTTCTAGATTTTATCCCCTTCCTCTATTTGCCGTCAGGGATGACCAAGTATTTTTTGGTTAATATAATCCCTGATTGGTAGATTCTTCTGTTTTTTTCCTCTCCCATCCATGCCACAAAAACAAGTCCTATTTGTTTTTAATTTTATGGGCCTGTCTTTTGAGAAGTGATGAAAAAAATGAGAAGAGTTTTTGAGTTCTTCACTAAAAAGAAACTAAACTAATTAGAAACTAATAATCTAAATTCATTAATGCCTGGACTGCAAGGCGATCAAACCAGTCAGTCCTAGAGGAGATCAACCCTGACTGCTCTTTAGAAGGCCAGATCCTGAAGTTGAAACTCAAGTACTTTGGCCACCTAATGAGAAGGAAAGACTCACTGGAGAAGAGCCTAATGCTGGGAAAGATTGAGGGCAATAGAAGAAGGGGACGACAGAGAATAAGTTGGCTGGATGGAGTCACTGAAGCAGTAAGCGTGAGTTTAAATGGACTCCAGAAGATGGTAGAAAACAGGAAGGCCTGGAGGAACGTTGTCCATGGGGTTGCGACTTCGCAACTAACAACAACAACAAAATGTACTACTTGGGCTAGAAGGCAGGACTATTACCTATTTCACCTTAGCAAACAAACAAAAATACCTCAAGGACCAGGATTTCATCCTTCCACCCCCAAGTGATCTTTCTCTCAAAGGTCCAGATTTTCCTGGATAGGCAGCTCTGCACGAAAGCAGGGGAGGGGATGGGACGACTCCTGCCAGAGCACTCATCCACCAATTGGAACAAAATTTGAGTAAGATCAAAATGAAGAACAGCAGGAGAATTGGATAGCCCAGCTTGCACTAGCAGAAGGGGAAAATAATGCAAACTAAGAAAACAAGGTGGGAGGTCTCTTTCCCAGCAGCCTCAGGGAAGGTGGAAGATGATGTCGTCTATTCCTGCTGCCGCCCCCCCAACATGGTCATCAGCCCGTCCTTGTGTTGGGACAAGCCCTAGAGTTGTCATGAAGATCCCAACTAAAATCAGTCTGAAAGTATCAATATATTTTGCACATGTCCAGTCCTTCCCACTTTGGCTACCTCCGGATGTCTTTGATTCATTGGCCTACCATTTATTGCTGCTGAAGCCCAGTTAGATAATTTTAAAAGCTGGATGTTGGGGGGGGCAGCTGAAGGATGTCCCTCTGAAGTATTAAAACAGCTTTGCCTGTGGCAAGACTAGAGATGGGAAGGCCTGGAAAAAAACTGGAAAAATTGGGGGAAAAATACAGATCTTTTTTCGTTGTTTTCTAAACAGCTTTGGGGAAAAATGAAAAAAAAAAACCCTGTTTCCCCTCCCCCAATTTTTCGGTTTTTTATCCAGGCCTTCCCATTTCTAGACAAGACTGGTGTGGCTGTATTGAACACTGTCTCTGCATAGTGGCCGTGATGGTGCAATTGAAGTTCTGCCTTATCTTTATGTGCACTGTGCAGGTAGTCCTCGACTTATAGCCATTTATTTAGCGAGTGTTCAAAGTTACAAGGGAACAGGAAAAAGTGACTTGCAATCAGTCCTCACACCTACAATCATTACCACATCCTCACAGCCACATTATCAAAATTTGGGTGCTTGGCCACCTGACATATTTATGTTGGTTGCAACATCCTGGAGTCTCGGGATCACCATTTGTGATCTACCCAGCTGGCTTCCGACAAGCAAAGTCATTGGAGGCGGGGACTGGATTTGCTTAATGATCACGGGATTCACTGAACAATTGCTGTGGTTCATGTAAAAACTGCAGCAAAAAAGATTATACAATCGTGAGTCACTTAACTGCCATGCATAAGAACAAAAATCTGCTCTCAGTTTTGGTTGTAAAATGAGGACTACTTGTATATACAACACACATAAAAACAGGCCGCACCTTTGACCCCAGTATCAAGGCCACCACTTTGACTTTTTTGACCACACCCCTCAGATATCCCTGAACGTAGCATTCAACTGACGCATATGCAATGGGAACACTGCTTTCTCTGCCCTAAATAGCAATAGCACTTAGACTTTACAGTCCTCTCTAAGCTATTTACAGAGTCAGCATATTGCCCCCAACATTCTGGGTCCTCATTTTACTGACCTCAGAAGGATGGAAGACTGAGTTAACCTTGAGCCAGTCAGGATCGAACTACTGGCTGTGGGCAGAGTTAGCTTGCAATACTGCATTCTCACCACTGCGCCACCATGCTTCCTGAATAGACAGAACACTTTAAGGGGAATTTCTCTATCTAGGCATTTTATTCATTTATTCCATCCCATTATTCCAGCCATTATTTGCCTTTATTGTATTTTAAAGGGGCGTGTTCCTCTCCATACATTCTTACTTCCTTCGGAAGCCTCCTCCCCATATTTCTAAATCCTAGAAATGTGCGGTATTTCCTTTTAAATTTGAAGCAAAAAAAAATATATTTTGGAGATCATGCAGGTGCATGTGCAGCACAACTCCTTAAAGCAGCCACAACTTTTCCAGGGGGCATATGACTCCATCTGCAACCACACAAACTCAAGGAAAGCTACCTTCCATTAATGGAGTTGTTGTATAAAATCGCTAGAAAGTTCCGTAGCGTTGCTTTTTGCCTTTGGTTTTAAGTACCATGCAGCCCTATTAAATACACAAAGCAGAGGTATTAACACTCTTACAGAGTTGGTTAGCTCAATCCTGCTCACGTATGTGTATATTCAGCCTGAAAGTATATTGCTAGTACTGCTGTCCACGCAACTGTAAAATGCTCACTCAGAAATAAGTCCTCCTGAAACCAAATTCCTTCTTCTGGGTTGAGCTGTAAAGCACTTTCACTTACGACTCCACTAACCAATAAACTTGAATTGCTTACAGTGTATTGTATATGACAAAAATATCCCCAAGGCCCCATTTCATTTTTACAACTATATCCTTTTGCTTCGTCTGTTGAGAATAAGCTGTGCAGCTCCCAAATAAACCATGTCAGGTGTTTTTTAGGCTTATCTGTCAAAATCCTTGTCTAACTTTTGTGTGGCTTTTGTTTTTCTTTTTTTTTCTCAGTACATTTTTTATAACAAACGTCTATCCTATTCTTAGTGGTGAGACAGTTTGACACATGTCTTAATCTGGCTATTCTTGACAATCCCAAATATGTTACAGAAGGCCGTGGCAAACCACGTCCATGTAGCTGCCAAGAAAACCACATGGACATGTCTGTAAAACCACCAGGAGCTGAGCTCAACTCAAAGAAAACTTAACAATTTCCTTTTTAAAAAATGCCTTAGTGCTTCTGAGCATCCCATATTTGAGGTAGTGTAATAGAATTGCATTTATAATTGAATGTTTCTCTTGATTTTGATCAAAGACCTGGGCCTGTACTAAAGATGCTTTTCAGATTCTCCCAGTGGAATATTGGTTTGATAAATGCACATCTAGAATAAATAAAACATTCCACATCAGTTATTCCTAAAATCATCATTGCTATAAGCTATTATAAGCAATTTCTATACGAGCTAGGAACTGCATATAGGTAGTCCTCAAGTTACAACTGTTCATTTAGTGACCGTTCAAAGTTACAATAGCACTGAAAAAGGGACTTATGACCATTTTTCACACTTATGACCATTGCAGCATCCCTGTGGTCACATAATCAAAATTCAGATGCTTGGCAACTGGTTCATATTTATGACGGTTACAATGTCCCGAGGTCATGTGATCAGCTTTTTCGGCCTTCTGACAAACAAAGTCGATGGGGAAGCCAGATTAACTTAACAACCATGTTACTAACTTAATAATTGCAATGATTCACTTAACAACAGTGGCAAGAAAAGTCATAAAATGGAGCAAAACTCACTTAACAAATGTTTCACTGAGCGACATAAATTTTGGGCCCACTTGTGGTCGTAAGTCATAAGCCGAGGGACTATATTTTGTCCCTGGTCTTAAATGTCCGAGTTCTGCAAGCAGTGATCAGGGTATTCAGAATGAATGTCTGCAAGGGGTCAGCCCATGGCAATACATCTACCAGGAGATTGTGATGTGGTGGTTTCTGTCTGACCAGAAACCATAAATACATGGCAACAGATTGCCATCAGAATGGTTACAAGGGCTGCTGACATAGGCCACCCTCAGACCTTATAACCATTCTGGTGTCGATGCAATGTAGCCCCTTGTTTAATACCAACTTCTACAGAGTCCACAAAGGTCCATGGTTATCTTTAAAGAAGTGAGCAAGGTCTTGTTTAAAAAAATCAGCTGTTCATTTGTGAGGTGAAAGGGCACTCCACACTTCTACAGTAATAATAAGTGTCGAATTGGGACTTCCAAAAAAGTAGATATAAAATTCTATAATTACCGAACTCAGAAGCCATTTATTATTTCCCAGCTCTATTACTTTGCCTCGACGAGGACAAAGTGCCACATTACCGCATTCCCAGGAGTGCAAAGGGGCTACAGCTAATTCACATTTTATCACAGAAATGTGGGGTGCTATGGATCTTTGCAAAGCTCCTCTTGCCATTTGCCCCTTTGAGCATTCTGGGATGATCAATTGCCTCTATAATGCCAACTTTAAAGTTTTAAGTCAAGCATAAGCACATTTAAAGTGGAACATAACAAAATAAAGACATCATGTAACAAAGGTATACATCAGTGAGTATAAGTTAATAAGCCTGCGAATGGAAGTTTTGGTGAGAAAGGAAGCGCTAAAGGATCTTGACATGCTTTGTTATCCTAGGCAAAAACGAGGCTAGCAGGAAAATCGGAAAGTTGTGTTTCCCATACATTTTAAGGGAACTAGGTTGACAAAGGCTGGTAACATTATAAAAACTGTGTCAGGCGTGAAGAATCAGGACCACAGTTCTGTAACTAAACTAAGTTCTAGTTAAGCTGATTTATTGCTCATTGTCTATACAGAAGAGTCTAGTAAACGAATGTTCAGCACTAAATTGGCTCTAGGTGTTAACAGAATTCAAAAAGGCCTGGACTTAGACCACTTGTGGGAACGCAATGATTCCAGGCTGATTCCTCTCTTGACTCTACCCCTAGGCTCTACTGCTCCTTCTCCCACAGGCTGATGTGTACTATTTTCAGAAATTTGAATTGTGACAAACAGACCATACATTTAAAAAGAAAAAAACCTTGGTATCTATAATGGAACAGTTGAAACAACTCAATCACCAGTAAGTACTCTGATAAACAGCCATTAGCAAAAAAGGGAAAAAGCCATGTTCGCATACAAATTCATTGGAAATACATACATATATAATATAATAGGCATTCAACTTGACTTTCTTTGCCCCAGTGATCAAAACTGGCAGAGAGTCTGCCGTAGGAAATGAAGAGCATAACCTTATCCCGTGATTTCTCTTTTGGGAGTTGAGTGGTTTATAAATACACTTATTATTAGTATTAATAAGAGTAGATCCATGGCTAATTATGCTCATTAATCATTCATGCCCTAGTCAAGTCTAGGCTAAGTTATTGTAACTTAACAGTGAGTTAAGTTACAGTAATTTATTGCATTTTACAGGAGACTTCATTTGAACATGGATTTTTTTTTTTTTTTTTGCTGAGCCCCATTGTAGTAGTCAACACATTAAACCAGACTATTAGAATTCATGATCATTTATCCTGGTGGCCATTTTTTTTTGAAGTACCCTAAAAGGGAAGGAGAAAATTAAGCTTTCATGGGAGGGAAATCAAGAGTAAGGGAATGGCAATGAAAAATGACTGCTTCTGAGGTCTTTCAGATGTCATTCTTGTACAGAGAAAAATCTAAAAGGAATTAACTGTATTCAACTTGATTGAATGGGCAGGTGAAGGTGAGAGACGGTGGTTCCTCAGAAAACACAATTATTATTTTATAATTATTTTAAGAAATTAACATATTCATAGAGCCAGTCTCTCAGTTGTATGAATGCTAGGTTAAATCATGGCTGGGCTGCTTTGTATTTTTATGTTTTTGTTAATATTATATATGTTGTTGTTGTTACTTGTTTCATTGTAAGCCACCTAAAGTCATGTAAAAGTGAGATGAGTGGCTATATAAATCGAGTAAATAAATAAAATAAATATTGGAGATACATAAATAAATACTATTAAACATAATATTATATGTTCACCTGCATAAACCTTGGTGTATGCTCATTGTTAACTACAAAAAAAATGCTTGTGGTTGGATATTTTACATAGGGATTATTCCAGAATCAAAGCTTTCTTCACCACAGAAAGTAGCGAAACTAGTGATAAAGAATACAGATTTTCCTGGACTAGAAAGAAGAAAAAATGTTGTGTTGTTTAGGAAAACTGTGGTTATAATAATTGATGGAGCTGCTTCTGCATCTCTGATAGTAATAGATAAATCCTTAGCTATTCAGAAAATGTAAAATAGTGGATTGAATCAGCTACCTGGCGGCAAAAAATGGTTCTGCAGTTGGACAATATATAATGCTACTAGAAAAATTCCATTTAAATACAATCAATCATCTTGTTTGCATTACAGATAGTCCTCAACTTGTAACAATTTATTTACTGATCGTTCAAGCTTACAAAGGCACTGAAAAAAGGTGACTTACAACCAGTCACTTAGGGCCATCACAGCATCTCCATGGTCATGTGATCAAAATTGGGGTGCTTGGCAACTGGCAATGTATTTATGACAGTTGCAGCATCCCAGGGTCACGTGACCGCCTCTCCCAGCTGGCTTCCAACAAGCAAAATCAATGGGCAAAGCCAAATTCACTTAACAATCATATGATTTACTTAACGATTATGGCAAATAGATCCTAAATTAAGCATCACCCACTTAACAACTTTCTTGCTTTTGAAATTCTGGTCCTGTTTGTGATTGTAAGTTGAGGACTTCCTGTTCACTGTTGGGATTAATTAATTATTATTTTTGGATATAAAAACCATTTTGTATATCTTTCAAAACCTTCGTATCAACCTTCAGTCTGCTTCTAAAATCCTTGACCACGGAGAAGTTAGAATGGGCATGAGGCCAAGGGATTAGTTGCAATTCAGAACCATTTGAGTTGATTTCACATGTGCCAATATGAAATCTAAACAGTGTGTTTCCTTGTTTCTGGAGATAATACAAGTTTAAACCTGCTTGAATGTTTTCTTACATTTGGTTCATGTATTTATTGCAACTTTAGCTCAGTTTTACCCTGGATGATCATGGAGAGTTACATTGGGATGTGCCCTAGTTTTATCCTATGGGTTTATTGATTGATTGATTGATTGACTGATTGATTGATTGATTTCTCACCTTTATTATTTTTACAACTAACTCAAGACAGCGAACATATTCAACAAACCTTCTCCTACTTTCCTCACAACAACAACTCTGTGAGGTGAATTGGGAGGAGAGAGAGTGATTGGCCCAAAGTCACCCAGCCAGCTTCATGGCTAAGGCTGGATTTGAACTCACGGTCTTCTTGCTTCTACCCTGGTGCCTTATGTTTCAAATCACCCAGTGAGCTTCATGTTCACCAGGCCAAATCCAACAACGTAATTACCGTGGCTGTTAAGAATGGAAGAACGGCTCTGAAGAAAAGAAAAATCACTTAAGATGTAGCATGATTAAACCTCCACATTCATTTAGAAGCAGACATAATCATGTATATAAAAAAGAGAAAGGACAGAGAGTTGTCAATTCCATTTACATTTACAAGCGCTCCAGATGATCATGAATGACTCTGTATGACTGAGTGAATTATATTTAACAACCATTTATTCTTATTTAACAAAGCCTATGGCTCAGTGCCTTTAACCAAGCCTATGGCTTAGTTCCATTAACTTCACTTGCCTGATTATTACACAAAGAACATTTTCTTGATTTCCAAACTAAAGCTTTAGAGAATGTGTTTCTTTTTGGCAGTGCTTTAAAATTTGTTGTCTCCCCTTTGTATCTAACAGAACTATTCTCTGTAGAGTCCTTGGTATTCTCTGAGCTGGGTTCAGCTTGCAGACGTTTCATTACCCAATTAGGTAACATCATCAGTACTAATAATAATAATAATAACTTTATTACGGTCATAGACTAGCAATAGACATCACATTTTACAATATATTAAGAAAAAATAAAATAAAATAAAAATAGTACTGACATTAATAGTAAATAATAACATCCCTGTTAAGAAAATACATGTTCTCAAAATGTTAGGGGCACTCCCTAGTTTACGTGAGTGGATAGCCGATTAGTGTGTGAGTAAATATAATGTACTATTTTCCCATACACAAACCTAAGTAATCTCAAGAGAGTATTGTTGATTTTTTGTGGGTGTTCTTTTTTGGGGGGAAATTTCTGCAAATATACAAGCTATTAACTACAATATATTGTTATAGGTCCCTAAATTTGACCAACATATAATGCTACACTGCATTAACGTGATTCAGTTTGAAATTCTCAATATCATTCTAGATTCCTTGCACTATCAATTGCTAGAAACAAAAGCATTAACTCTAATTTGTTAATTGGCCACTGATTTAAAACGCATATTTTAATTAGAGCAAATTCCAACAGATTCATTTCAAGAGATTTTTCTCCCTGAAGCAGAACACCTACACCAACATGTTTAATTGCACACTGTTGCACCTTGATGATGTTTTGCTTTTATTATTTTGTTTGATTTCTAAATCTTGTATACCACCCACAGTCTATAACAGTGGCTCCCAACCTTTTCTATACCCCGCACCCCTAGAATGCTTCTGATATAGTCTCGCACCCCTTACAAAAGTTCAAAATAATGGCAACGAATTATACATATACACTATAATTTTGAAAACCCACATTTTTATACCCCCTAGAATATTGTCTCGCACCCCCAGGGGGTGCGAGCATCCCCAGTTGGGAACCCCTGGTCTATAAGATTGAGGTAAGTTGCAAATATTTTTCCAAGTGGCACATCATACTCTTAGTTTAGAGAACAATATGCATACTGACTTCTCAGCTACTGTATCCACTGTCATCTGCTCCAGGATGCATTGGGCTTGGGCAGCCAATCAAATAATAATAATAATAATAATAATAATAATAATAATAATAATAATAATAATAATAATAATAATAATAATAATAATAATAATAATAATAATAATAATATAACAACAACAACAACAACAACAACAACCATCATCATCATCATCATCATCTTCTGGAGCACCACTTAAACATCATCGGCATTGACAAAATCACCATCGGTCAATTTCAAAATGAAGCTTTATTTGGAACAGCTTACATCCTGTGCCAACACTTTAACACCACCAAACAACATCTGCCTATTCAAGGTCCTTGGGAAGGACTTGATAAGTAGCTAAACATGCCAAATCTGGTTTAAACAGCTGGGTGACTATGCTACCAATCATAATAACAACTGATTCTTGTATTTAGTACAGATAGAATTCAATACCAGTAGTCTCAACTTACGACTGATCACTTAGCAACCGTTCAAAGTTGCAGCAGACTCCCCTGGGCTCCTTATGACCCATTTCTTAAGTTTCAACAGCCAGCAGCCACTATTGAGCCCATGTCAGGTGCTCAGTAACTGGCCCCATTTATGGCCAACTGCACCATCCCATAGTCACCTGACCACATTTTATCACAGTTTTGCTGAAAGCTGGCATTTACTTCCAGTTTTTGGCAGAACCATCCCATAATAACCGCAGCATTCTCTTAATGACTGCTGCAAAAAAGGTCATAAAATTGAGTCAGTCACATGGGAGACCTCTTTCATGATCATCATGGGTTACAAGCAAGGTGGGCAGGTGCCATTATGCTCATATGTGGAGGATTATATGTACAGTATGTATTAATTCCTAAGGCACCTAATGATGCTTATCTGAGCAGTTCTGACCATAGGTTTCTCAGTTTCCATGTTTCTCAGTTTCTTTTGTGTTCATTCCCTGCTGTTGTTAGCTTATCTAAATTTATTTTGCTATTTTGTTTTCCCAATCTTTGTCACTCTACTAACCACTAACATTCAAAGATGGAATACTCTGCTTCTGTCATTAGTTTCTCTTATTCTTCTCCAAGCTATTCTTTCTACTTCCAGTGGAATTCCATAAGACGTTGTCTAACCCAAAGACTGCAAACTTGGATACTTCTTATGACTGCCACAGAGTAGCTACCGTCTTCTCTGAGGTTACTGGTAGCAGACCTAAGTTGTCTCCACACAGGACTTTTTGCGGACCTCTCAGGAAAGCATATGGGAAAATGAGCATGAAAGTTAGTTTTCGCACAGTGAAAAATAACATCTTAGCAAATATTACCATTTAAAAATCAAGGCACAGATGTAAACCAGCCCTACCAACAAAAGGGAGGGTCAGGCAGTCTGTTATATATGATGCCCAAGAAACATAGGCATGAATGAGCTTGACTATTGTTTCTACATTCAGGACTTGCTTTTAAAACAAGCAGTAGCTACAATAATTTCATTCTGGCTTCGATATACTTACCAGAAGCTCTTGGGATCTTGAGAGATTGCCTACTTCCAGTTCTGTCTGTTGGATGAAACCTGCCAAAGTGTATTCTTCTTGCTCATTCTACCACACAATCTATGTTTTGGTGTGATACTGATATTCAGGTTAGTTTTTAACCTATCGCCATAATAACAGCAGACAAATCGGTTCCTTGCTCCATTGATCAACTGTGTTTCCCAAAATGCAAAACAGGTTTTGTCATGAAGGTCAGAATCTTAACAATTGCTACAATTGAAACAATTCATGAGATGAAATCACTGGCCTGTTTGTTTTGGTGCTATAAACCATGACCCCAGCCTTCTTGCATTCTCCCTAGTTATTGTTCACAAAAAGATATTTCAAAGTATTTTTGGAAGGGTTCAGTTAAATACCTACACACTTTCAGTAATAGATATGATTTATATTCATATGTAAGAGATGGATGTAATAAAACAAATGAGAAAGAGAAGGAGTAAACAGTGGATGTGGTATATACAGGAAGTATTTATGACTGTAATTGAGTCTAGAATTACACTAATATGTTGTGCTGGTCATTAAGTGGATCATCATATGACTACAATTTTACATATTTTTGCAGTGATTGTTAAGTGAACACCATGGTTGTTAAGCAAAATCATTGTCCACAATATAAAATAAGCTGGTTTCCAACAAAAAATGTAAACTGTAGTCACATGAGCACAGGATGCCACAAATGGCCATAATTGTGAGATGTTTGACAACTGCCCAAAATACGTTCACATAACCAGGAAGGGCCACCAGAACTTCAAATCTGGGTCATAAGTTCTCTTTTTTGGGGTAACTTCAAACTGTCACTAAGTGATCAGTCATACATCAAAGATTATCTGTATAAAAATGTTTACTGCAGAAAGTATGGAGGTTAGTGGGTGGCATTCAGTATTTAGTCAATTTTTTTACAATCCACAGATTTCCACAATCCACAGTGCCAGCAGATGTGAGACTGCAAATGGTGCTGAATCTCTGCTTAAAACTTTTCAGGTAGATACTTTGAGTTCAGACCTCAGAGATTATAACAGAATGAAAAATGCATGCAGGGTTAAAAATCATCATGGTCTTAGACTTCTTCCTCGTGTGGACCCAATTATGACTAAACAGGTAGTCCTCAATTTACCACAGTTCATTTAGTGACTGTTTAAAGTTATAACAGCACTGAAAAAAGGGACTTGTGACCATTTTTTCACACCATTGTAGCATCCCACACCATTGTAGCATCAATATTCAGGTGCTTGGCAACTGGCTCATATTTATGACAGTTGCAGTGTGTCATGGTCATGTGATCATCTTTTGCAACCTTCTGGCAAGCAAAAACAATGGGGAAGCCTGATTCTCTTAACAACTGTGTTACTAACTTAATAACTGCAAGTGATTCACTTAATAGCTGTGGGGAGATAGGTCGTAAAATGGGGCAAAACTCACTTAGCAAATGTCTCACTTAGCAACATAAATTTTGGGCTCAGTTGTGATTGTTAAGTCAAGGACTACCTGTATGTTGGCCAAATTTAGGGACCTAAATACTGTAAAGAAAGATTGCCTGAATGAAGGGGTTAGAAATCCGTGTTCTACTTTGCTAAATATACATTCAAGCTGATTTTATAATGTGCCTTTTTCAACACTACAAATGTTGAGACATCTTGGATAATTGACTGTATACTAAAAATTCTGGAACTGATGATCTTCAAAGAAAGAAGTGGAGGTAAATTTCTTCCCAAGTATCCTTTTATTTGTTTAAAGAGCTTACATCATGATCTTTAAGTCAC
Organism: Protobothrops mucrosquamatus; assembly: GCF_001527695.2. NCBI lineage: Eukaryota > Metazoa > Chordata > Lepidosauria > Squamata > Viperidae > Protobothrops > Protobothrops mucrosquamatus. Next base: position 131,539 of record NW_015386908.1, on the reverse strand, counting down.
AAGAGTGGATTTGTAAGTAATCTCCTAGTTTGGTTTACCTTATTCCAATTGCTACATCAAACTTCAGTGTGAAAAATTGACTCACATATTGCCATAATTGCCCTAATCAAGGTTTTGCAGATTAATCCCTTTGCTTTATTATTTATTTCCTTTATGCATTTAATAATGGCTTTACTTAGAATGGTTTGAAAAATTCATTTTCAGAAGCCCTATCTTCAGATTAGACTGCAAAAAAGTATAATCACTAAACACAATGGAGATAAGCAACTATTTGAGCACCTAATCTGGCCAGAAAAAAAATGTTTATTGCTGCAACAGTGCAAGGAACAGGCAGATCTCAGCTGGATCCACAGACCCCCAGGATGACTTCTGTGTTTGACATTTAGGTGGACCAAATCTATTATTTCCTTGCAAACCGTACAAATCCCATATGGAAATTGTTGCAACTCAATAAACATGGAACCATATGACGCCACTTTCACAAAGTCACTCTCAAGGAAAGACTACACTTTACAAGATTGTGTTGTTTGTTAGATGAGAATAACCTATTTGCTTCTCAGTAGTAAACAACAGCTAACACTGCTTTTTTTGTTGCCACAAATTCATGACAGTAGAAAAGTTATTATTTCACTAGACCATGTTGCATTACGCACTGTATTGTTGTACTGTTTCTTATCTTTTATTTTCTAATACATTTTAATTTTGACTATCTTATGCCAAATAGTTCAAAATGTATATTTTATTAATCTATCTATTAATCTATCTATTAATCTATCTATCTATCTATCTATCTATCTATCTATCTATCTATCTATCTATCTATCTATCTATCTATCTATCCCCTATCTATCATATATTACATATTATTGGAAAAGAAGGGAATTAAAATATTAAAGAATTTATTTGTTTTCATGCATGGTTTACTAGAAATGCACAGCAGTTTTCTAAGGTTAAAAACAATATTAATAATTTCTGAAGAAGCTGAAGAAACAGTGGACAACCTAGTTAGCTGCTGCAAGAATATCACACAGACTGAGTACAAACAATGACAAAGTACCAACCATGGTGCGTTGGAAGATCTGCAATAAATACTATTTGCCTGCAAGCAAGAAATGGTAGGACCATAAGATAGAGTAAGTTATAGAAAAATAAAGAATCTAAAGTGCTCTGGGACTTTAGAATTCAAACAGACAAGCACTTGCCACACAACACGCCAGACTTAACAATTGTCAATAAAGACAAAAAAAAATATCTGGATGGTGGATGTTGCATTACCTGGAGACATAGAGAACAGAGCAGAAAGAACTGGAAAAAGTAACAAAATACAAAGAGCTGAAAATAGAAGTAGAAAAATTATGGCAAAAGAAAGTAAAGATAGTACCAATAATATTAGGTGCCTTGGGTGCAATCCCAAAACAACTGGAGCACCACTTGAACACCATCAGCACTGACAAAATCACCCTCAGTCGGTTGAAATAGGCAGCTTTATGTGGAACAGCTTACATCTTGTGGCAACACCATCAACAACATCTACCTATCAAAGGTCCTTGGGAAACATTTGATAGGGTGGATAAAAACACCAAATCAGTCTAAATATCTCACTGACTGTACAATGAATCATAAACATCAAGCCACTAATTAATTTGTACTATCCTCAGTTTGATCTGGAATCATTATACCAGTCATGGCTAATCTATAACATTGATGTCAAAGATGACTTGTCACAACATTTTAAGTGACACGCCAGCATCCACCAACACCTGATAACAACTATTCTCAAAAGCATGTCCCATTTTTGCATGGTTTTCGGAGCCTGCAGGGGCCATGCAAGAATGGGAGGTGCTCTCGTGCATCCTTTGGACCTTTGAGAAGTCAAGCAAGAGAGCTATGCTCTTGAGCAGCCTCCAGAGTTTCCAAAAAACATGTGGGAACAGGGTGTGCTTTAGCACAGGTTTTGGAGAATGCAGAGGTGGCAGAAGAACATTCTCCAAAACTGCTTCACAAATAAAGTCCTTGTGTTACCGGGTGCAGCCTTGAGTAGGCTGCAGGGAGGACATCACCTGAAGGTAAGAGATAAGTAATATATCCTAGAATACACCAGGCATGGGTAATTTCACCATTCCTCAAGACTCACATTCCTTAGGGCAGGGTTAGGCAACTTTGGTTCTTTTATGACTCGTGGCATTCTGGGAGTTGAAGTCCATGAGTCATAAAAGAGCCAAGGTTGCCTACCCCTGCCTTAAGGAATAGCATGAAATGGGAATTTTGTGTGACACTGATGTCACTAGGGCCTCTACTTCAGGTCCATCCTCCTTGTTGTCACACTGAGTGCTGCTGGTCAGGGTGATCTAGTGGTGGTGGTAGTGGGGGATAAAGAATTGTTTCTATTGTTCAGGGGGAGGGAAACATGCCAGCAGAGTCCAGTTAGGCACTTTCCAAATTTTTGACACACCAAGCCAAAAGGTTTGCCACCACTGCATTATACCAATCAAATATTGCCATTAGAATATAGTTGAACGCTGCCACAAGTAACCAAATTCAGGAAGAGAAAGAGGCACTGAACGTTCAAACACTACAAGTGAATTTGTGAATAAATATGGCTTTTGTGCATCTAACATGACAGCCTATCAACAGACAAAGATATAAGTTCTATATCCCACTTTTAACAGAATTATTAGATCCGCATTACCAAGTGGTTATCCTTTCAGTGCATTAGATATTAAGCTTCCTAACCCCTTGCCCCCTGGCATCATCATTAGGGATCATGGGAATTGCAAGTCTTGTCTATCTAAATAATGTCTAATGCCCACCCCTGTGTTAGATGTCGTCAGCCATAGACAGGGATCCGGATGATTCCGGATCTCCCCTCCTTCCGCCGCGCCCTCAAGACATGGCTATTTAAGCTAGCAGGACTGGCCTAAGGGTTATCTTAATTTGGTTTTAAAATGATTTTAAAAAGAAAAGGCCAATAATTTAATATTCTATTTTAATTACATTTTAAAATTAGTATTTTTGTATTATGTACCTGTTTTAGATGCCTGTAAGCCGCCCTGAGTCCGCTGGGAGAAGGGCGGGGTAGAAATTTAATAAATAAATAAATAAATAAAATAAATAAATAATGTTATCTGAAACGTTTCTATTCCTAATGTGAACATTATTTACTTTAGGAAAAGAGTCAGAGGCAGTGCAGATCTGGTAGATTTTGGAGATTAAAAAATAAAAAAAAACCAATTTAGGCATGAAAAACCAGCTGGGTGACTTTGGGCCAGTCACTTTCTAAGTGCAATTCATCTCACAGGGTTGTTGTGGGGAAAACAGGAGGAGAAAGAAGTATTGGATTTAAACAATCTTAAAAAAAAGAAAAGAGAACCAATGTGACAAAGCAATAAGTGACATCACCAGGATCTAAGTTCCTAAGGATGCTTCATATTTATACCAATTTGACGAATAAAATAGACTCTTTGTTCATCAGTTCCAGTAAATTTTGTTTAGTCCTTATTTCTAAAGAACTCTTCTCTTTAAGAAACCACGAAATATGAAGGGATACCCTCTGGAACTGAGGGGAATATGAATTTCACACAGGAGCCTATCATGTTCTTCTCAATAAGAAGTTAGCGATGCTGCTGTCTTTGCATTATTGACACTTGGGGGGGGGGGGGAAACCCTCTTTAATTTACCTGCCTCACATTTGGCTAGCCCAGCCAGGTTCGAACACAGAAACTGAGAAAGTAGCCTGCAATTTTATGCAAAGGTTCTTTCCTATAACTTTCACCCGATGACTTTAAGCATATGTTCTTGCTGAAAATAGTCATTAACCTTTCACATGATGTATAACTAGCTTTATCATTCTGAAAAAAGAAAATCCCACGCTGAGTTCTGAGCAGACAACCCATTGGGAAACACACAAATGGTAAACTATACCAAAGGACACAAAAAGGCCCATAAAACATCAGTAAGGTTATAAAGGTCTATAGATTTTAATTGCTGTGTGCCATTGGGCCCTTACAAAGCAATCAAGCAGGCAATCTCCAAAGACAGGCCTGCCATAATACATTTAACAATAGAGTTCTCACCCCATCAGCAGAGTAGGGTTTACGAAGGTCCCAATAGCAATTAATGACCTTGTACACCAAGAGAAAAAAAGGCAAAATTACTTAAATTGGCTGCTCTTTTTTCTTTTGTTCTCTCTCTCTCTTTTGCTTTGGATGCAGGGTGTAAGGAAAGGAAGGAATGCAGAAGTTTCAATGGGAAAAATAGAATATCTGCAGGATTTTGTCCCTCCTGTGCCAGCAAGAATAGGAAAGGCTGTGCTTGGTTATCCCCAAGAGGGTGTTACCTGCATCTGTGGGAGTGGAGGATTGAGCTCTTGTAGAGCGAAAATTGCAATATTTCAAGTTGAGAACGTCGTCTGATACGATGGCTCATCTGAACAGCCTGTTATGACGTTGTAGTTGATTTAAAGCAGCAAATATAATCAGCAGCAGAAGTACAGTCAAGTGGACAATCTTGCTAATTATGTTGAATCACAGAAAGAAAAGTTCTTTCTGGTTGATCTGAGTTCTTCTGATTGCACTGACATGCCAAATTGTGCTGATCCTCACACAGGGACACAAACGGAGCTCACAGAGCTCTAGAAACAAGGTTGGAGGAAAGCCCATGCAGCAGTAATGAGCACCAAGAGGTATCCCTTGTGTTCTGAAGATGAACAGGAGATGTAATTAAGGCAGGACAATAGCTGAAGTTAGGAAATTTCAAATGAAACCTTACAGCCATTGCATGATCTTGAGATGGTTGCCCTTTATAATGCTTAAAGCTTAGAGCACTCCAAATGACCAATTAATCTTGCATGTCTTCAAGCTGCAGTGATATTTTGCTTTCTCTCTTTTTAAAGTATCGTTAAGGCAGCAATTTTTAAACTGGGCTCCAGCAAAGTTTATAGTGCTCTGGATAGAAATTGC